>NC_084743.1:50105486-50375486 GCF_033978785.1 Entelurus aequoreus | reverse complement strand
AGTGCCAATTATGTTTGCTCATTTTGTGCGTAAGCGAGTATTTATTTCCTGCCTGCTTTAGTGCGCAAGCAGTCAGGTCTCCTCGTTGTTGGCTGAGGTCGTGGCCAATATTCCCTCTAATTTTTCATGTGTGTGAGCAAACGCAAAAACTCCCTGAGCATTCAGTGGAGCCCATGTGAGCAACATCAGACGTGCACACTGTGGCTACACCAGCAGCACACCTGTCCCAAACCTGACTAATTAACAAGTTAAATCTCCATCCATCCATCCATTTTCTACCGCTTGTCCCTTTCGGGGTCGCGGGGGGTGCTGGAGCCTATCTCAGCTGCATTCGAGCGGAATGCGGGGTACACTCTGGACAAGTCCCCACCTCAAGGGGACCACAAGGCCAACACAGATAGACAGACAACATTCTCTTATTATTATAATCAAATGACAGCAGTCATTTCCATGAGGTTATTTTCTAATATAAGCCCACTTACAATGACAATAACAAATAATATTGTTTTTCATGAACTGTGTACGTTTGTACTTGTATTGTTTGTCTGGGTGGAGGTCCTGCTTTGGAAATAATTTGTACCCCTTTCAGACATTGCATTTAATTCCCATTAAAACATTCACATGTTGCACAATGAGATGTAAGCAGGGGATCATGTGTACAATCCTGCAACTTCCTGTTTGTAAAAAATATATTTTTATTAGTATTTATTTAATATAATAACAGCATTTCATGATTAATATTTATAAATTAAGATTCCTAATAAATGACACTAGAATAAGCACACATTTGATTGGTAAATCATCGTGTAACGACCTGGAATTACACTTTATTTGTGGTGTTGGAGCTGTCCGACTTTTTGTGTGGCTGTAAACGCATCACTGGCTAAGTGCCATATGTGCATGTGTTGGTACAAGTGAGAAAGAGCGAGCGGCTGTTGTTGATATAACAAAGTTGGTTTTGGTGTGGTTTGTACTGCAGAAAATGACCAGTTTTGCTAGATATAATTTTTTTTTACTAATGTTTTGGTGATGAGTTTATGGCCGACAATAAAGAGTTTTGCTCAGTAAAGTGATCGATGGAATTCATGTCCTCAAAGCGTCTCGACAGACGTTACAATATTTGAACAATGATGACGAAAACTGTTTTCTCTGTCGTGTCCGTGTCGTGTCGAAAATTGTTATGCGCTTATTTTTTTATTGGATTTTGTGCGTGGCATAGATTTGTCTTGCGCAGAGGATGCTTGAGCTGTGCGCAATTGCACAGGCGCGCACAGGCTGTGGCCATTTCTGTTGTTCAGCAATGTCACCAATATAACGATTCTAGAACAAATCTTACAACCTGACTTTTTACACTGTAGAATCTACAGCGACATTATTGGTCTTGCAAATTTGACCCTACTGAGAGGCGCTGTAGTTCACACGTACTACAACACGTGTGAACTTGATAGCACATGCACAGCTGAGCTGCTAAATGTGTGCAAAGTGGATCGTGTCTGTTAAGTGAGCAGAATAAGGAGCGCAATCCATTTTGCGTCTCTGTCTTCATTGATATGCAAAATATACGCTGATCATCAAAACGCCCACAATACTGGGAGGAGAAAATGCAAACATAATTATTTAGCACACTGTAGAGGTTGCCTTCTAGTGGGTTCTTCGGACCACCACACACTGCCAGGAGAGCCCGGAATTCAGGGTACAACACTGTTTTATTTTCATAAATGTGGGGAGGCTTTTGCTTTCCAGCAAAATGTATTTCTCTTTGTTCGTCTCTCTCTCTATCTCTCTGGCCCCCACTCCAACTCCAACAGCGTGTCTCATTCCGGCTGCTGCTAATAAAGGCGAAAGGTGATTAGATAACAAGGTCCACCTGGGCCATCCACTCACCTGTTGCTGTCTTCGAGGCCGGTCCTTGCACACCCCATTGCGCAGCAGGCCTGCAGGCCACGCCCCCCTCCACACACACGCAATGTGTTTCATCAACACTCATCACTGTTTTGCCTGTTTCATTTAGCACGTGTCAGGGCGTGCCAACTGACAGTTTCATACACGGCGGCAGGATCGGTGCTCGCACTGCGCAGACAGTTTCAACATATTTGGACGGTCAGAAATAAAAAAAAAACATATTAGAGCAGAACAAACGTACGGCCCGAGGGCCGGATGAGGCCCACAAACAGGATTTATTCGGCCCGCGGGATGAGTTTGCTAAGTATAAAAATTAACCTGAAATGTTTGAATGAACGAAACAGCTGTTCTAAATGTGTCCACTGGATGTTGCAATAGCAATTATTTGTATCTTTGTATATGTACAGATTAAACCACATGATGTTAGTACATCAGTCGAGGAAAATTATGAAACTACATGAATAACATCCTGTAATTTGATTTTGATGTATTTTTGTTATCTTGATTGAAAATGAACACCAATGAGTTGACTGATGAATATTATCACATAATTTATCCAGAAAATATAAATAACGACAAATGATTAACCGCAACATGTAAGTGTAAAAAAAAAAAAACAACAACATTATGATTTGTACATTTTCAGAATGTTGTTGTTCTATTTTTAAACAAAGAAAACAATCGGAAGTTGTCTTTGTTTTTAAGTTATCGTGCCGTGATTTTACCAGTCCGGCCCACTTGGGAGTAGATTTTTTCTCCATGTGGCCCCCGATCTAAAATGAGTTTGACGCCCCTGCACTAGACATATTGTCTATTCAGCAATAATTGTATAGCTTCATTCAAACGAATTCAATTGATGCATTTTGGTGTCATTTAATATATTTTAATCACATTATTTGTTTATTTCATATAGAATATGCGTCTTATATGAAAAAAACATCTTTAAGTAAGCATTTTTTGTGTCTTGAGCAGGAGTAAGCGCAACCTCGCTCCAATGAGCCATCTTTGGCGCAAAAAAAAATAACAATGTCATTGTGCAGGACCGTGATTAAAATGCCCATAAAGAGTGGTAGATGCATGTTTGAAAACATAGCAAAAACATGATAACATGATTATAACATTAAGCTCAGATTCTTCCTACTCCTTTTCGGATGTGCTGTAATGAAACAACCGAAAATATGTGATGAATTACATTGTAAGTACATTGTGCATGTTCGAAATAAACTGAAACTGAACTGAACTGAAACTGAAACTGAATGTGCAGTAAATGGGTGTGTCTGTGGTGATGCCCCATATAGTACACGCAAAATCCTCATTTAAATAAGGCGGTTTTGCACTACTTTGCAATTGCACACGCAATGTTAGTAAGTCGCACGCCACAAGCACACTAATAGTACATGCTATTTTATAGATTGCACGCACTGTTTAGATCTTAGTAAATCAGGCCATACATTATGAATTGTGGTGGCGTACGTGAGCTCGCAGGCGCTTGTTGCTACGAAATCATCTTTTTTTTCCACAAACAAAGCCATTGGATTATGTTTGAAAAATAAATAAAAAACTTTATTTACACAAACGAAACACAATAAATATATCGTGGTACTCTGCTGAATAAATTAATGTATGTGACTACCAAAATACATACAAAATAAAAAATGACTCCATACTGGACTTTTAGAAAAAACGTAAGGTGATCAAACTTTTATAATCAAAGATAGGTGCATGTACTTCACATTAAAATTAAAGGTAAGACTCCTAGTTTTTTAATTGTATAAAAGTAAAAAATGTGACTAAGAAGTATGTAATAAAATGTTTATGAAAGTGAATTAGTCTCTTCTTTTTCTTACTCTTTTAATGAGCAGCCTATTAAAAGTAATGACAGCATATGAAATTACATTTCTTTAAAAACTCTAAAGTGCTTCACCTGTTTTGACCCTCACCACACGTCACCGGCGTACAAATCTAAATGTGAGGTCTTAAGTGCATTAGTGGAGTGAATTGTATTTATATAGCGCTTGTCTCTCGTGACTCAAAGCGCTTTACATAATGAAACCCAATATCTAAGTTACATTTTTAAAACAGTGTGGGTGGCACTGGGAGCAGGCGGGTAAAGTGTCTTGCCCAAGGACACAACGGCAGTGAGTCAGTGACCAGGTACCAAACCTGGAACCCACAAATTGCTGGCACGGCCACTCTACCAACCGAGCTATACCGCCCCGTTATTTTCGTCTTAAGAGGCGAAATTAACCATTTTGTTGTTTTTTGTGTTTACTTTAGTGACTTGCTTGAAAATATTTTTAGTTCTATAATCAATTACATCTAAAAGCCAAAGAAACAGGAATATCCCTTCAGCATACAATAACTGACAAGGTGGTGTAGCCAAAGAAAATGTCACCTGCACTAAGCTGGCGGATCCAACAAGCATGTTTGTGACGACACAGGCTGATTCTCAACCAAAAACAAAGTCCTAACTAATGCAGATAGCAGACTATTATCGCCTCCAATATTTGGCATTTTGACGTATACATCGGCCTTCTTTTATCGGTATCCGCTGATGTATATATATGTTTTTTACAACTTCAACAGAAATACATCAGCTAATATATACACTTATGATACCAGTATTTAGTTTTACAAAAATACTAAGATTGTTGAGAGTAAGTTTGATTGATTGATTGATTGATTGATTGAGACTTTTATTAGTAGGTTGCACAGTGAAGTACATATTCCGTACAATTGACCACTAAATGGTATCACCCGAATAAGTTTTTCAACTTGTTTAAGTCGGGGTCCACTTAAATTAATTCATGATACGTTAGTTAGTTAAGTTAGTAGTAACAACTAGTGCTTCTTACCATGAATTGATTAACGTGGACCCCGACTTGAACAAGTTGAAAAACGTATTCGGGTGCTACCATTTAGTGGTCAATTGTACGGAAATGTACTGTACTGTGCAATCTACTAATAAAAGTCTCAATCAATCAATTCCGTTAAGCTGGGATCTCTCTCTCTCTCATTGGAGTGCTGATTCTTTATTTTTTGGCGGGGAATTCCAGTTTTTGTCCTTCTTTCCTGACATTCTTTCCTTCCTGCTGTCCTTCTTTCACAGTTGTGTGTGTTTTTGCTACTTCAGCGATCCCAACAATCGCAACTCGGGTTCATTAAAGAGCGCCACAATATTTTTATGTTCCATGGTTCAATCAAATTACTACAAGACAGAGATGGATGGACATGAAGATGACAGAAAATATACTTATGCAACAAATCCTCACTGTGTGTAAATTGACAAATAGGAGAAATATATATTTTGTAAAGAAGAGTTAATTTCTGTAACATTGAGGAAGACGTTGTCAGCCATCTTGAAAAATGCCTCACCTATAAGCTACACCAGGGGTGGGCAATTCATTTTTACCGGGGGCCGCATAAGCAACCCAAGCACTACTGGAGGGCCACACCGACAATATTTCAATAAAATTTTGCCCAACATTATTTTTGATATATTGTAAGATAAATAATAATAATAATAATAATAATTATTATTATTATTATTATTATGATAATAATGAATAATAATAATAATAATTTCATTTAACCTAACTTAACTTTATACAAAAGCAGATTGCTTTTGATGGTTTTATTTTTAACACTGTCTTACACAACACTTCCTGATGTATAATACAATGCAAAAATGTCCATTTCTGTACAGGGTTAATTTCTGTCACTTTATCCTGCATTATCCAACATTTTTCCCCATCAGATTTGGACAACCATCTGTTGTTAAAAATCGTTTTTAATCATATTTATTTTATATTGTTTTTTATAATGGTTTTATATGTAATTATTTTTTGTTGTTTTTAGTACCAGTAGGGTGGAAAAACAAGTTGCCTCTATTTTGAAGCTAGTATTTCATTTATCACACCAAAAGACTTAAAACGTTTGCAAGTAAATAGATATGATCAAAATAGTATCAATCTCACGGAGATTCCTGAGCCATTTTGAGAGATAATGACAAAGCCAGTCATGTGATCTGTGATGCCGACCGACATGACCCTCACATAATTCCATTCAGATCAAGAATCAATCGCAATCCTCACGAAGGGTCAAAAAAAAAAGTTGCCGCAACTAGCGTCTGAGGTTGTCAAAGTCAACCATCGTCGACCACATTTGTCTACTACCAAGTGAGAGATGCATGAATTATAATCCAGAATTTAATTTGACCAAGTTTGAAACAAAGCAGAAACAGCCGCCGGCTTAGTGCGGCAACAATAGCAGTGTTAGCTAGAATTAGCTAACGGCTATCAATGCGTCGCTAAAATAGCCTGTCTGCGTTACCGCTTATAATAATAATATTACTCATATTTGGTTAATTTTCAGGTCACGACATGTAAATGGAGGATCGTTGGCTGTTTCTAGATGTTTTTAGAGGGTATAATGGGTGCAATAGAGCAGTGTTTTTCAACCTTTTCTGAGCCAAGGCACATTTTTTTCATTTAAAAAATCTCAAGGCACACTATGAGCAGAAAACATTAAAAAATTAAACTCAGCAGCCGATATTGACAATAAAAACTTGTTCTCGCAATTGTCGGATATGAATTCAAACCATAACCAACCATGCATCACTATAGCTCTTGTCTCAAAATAGGTGTACTGTCACGACATGTCACATCACGCCGTGACTTATTTGGAGTTTGTTGGTGTTTTCCTGTGTGTAGTGTTTTAGTTCTTGTCTTGCACTCCTATTTTGTTGTTGATTGTCATGTCATGTACGGATGTACTTTGTGGACGCTGTCTGCTGCTCCACACACTGTAAGTCTTTGCTGTCGTCCAGCATTCTGTTTCTGTTTACTTTGCATCCAGTTCAGTTTTAGCTTCGTTTTGCATAGCCATACCTAAGCTTCAATGTCTTTTGTTAGGGGCACTTGCCTTTTGTTTATTTTTACCTGCACCCTGCTTGCCGCTGTCATCTGCATATTGTGATCACGACAAACAATGTTCCCGACATCTACAAAGCAATTAGCTACCTGCTGCCACCTACTGGTATGGAAGAGTATTACACGGTTACTCTGCCGAGCTCTAGACAGCACAGACACTCAACAGCACATTTGCGGATTATAATTACTGGATTGCAAAAAATATTTTTAAAGATTAAAGATTAAAGTACCAATGATTGTCACACACACACTAGATGTGGTGAAATTTGTCCTCTGCATTTGACCCATCCCCTTGGGGAGCAGTGGGCAGCAGCGGCGCCGCGCCCGGGAATCATTTTGGTGATTTAACCCCCAACTCCAAACCTTTGATGCTGAGTGCCGAGCAGGGAGGTAATGGGTCCCATTTTTATAGTCTTTAACCCAATTAGGTGAAATTACATAATCTCCCACAGCACACCAGACAGTATCTCACGGCACACTAGTGTGCCGCGGCACAGTGGTTGAAAAACTCTGCAATATAGGACCCTCGATCTGTTGACTCAATTGTTAGCTATTTATTTACGATTTTGAAATGCATAAAGAAAAGCCAAACATATGTGTTATCGTTTTACATAAGGATTGTGAATGATAAACAGCACATCTCTTTCCGTTGTTTGCATATTTTTAGTATGACTGATTTGATAATATGGTCAGAGTGCAGAAGCGTTACTACAGCGATGTAGAATCTACAAAATATGCCGAAGATATTCGGAGCTGAATATTTAAAATGGTCGACTGAATTTGTGGCATTTTGTGATGTTTAGCTGGTATTTTCACATACTTTGCGAAATGTAAAAACAATTGGATATGTTTTAATATCCATTTCTCTGTTCTCAATTGTTGATGACTGATGAACAAACCTATATATAATAATAATAATAATGATAATAATAACAATAATAAGAATAATAATAATGATAATAATAATAATAATAATAATAATAATTATTATTATTATTATTATTATTAATAATGATAATAGTTTCAGCATTCTGGGGATATAAGATGTAGGTTATCTGTTAGGAATATTACCATCTGTATTTAAACTTGATTCATGTTGATTATGCCTGCAGCACAATGCCAAAAAAAGAAAGGATACAGAAAAGGAAGGAGAAGGAGCGCCAGGAAGCAGCTAAGGGTAGCAGACCTCTTAATGCATGGCTAAAACCAAGTACTAGCACCAGAATTCAAGAAAGACCACAGACCTCAGAAAGTGTCACACCTGAGAGAGAGGCAGAGACCTTAGAAGCAACATCTGAGAGAGAGGAGGAGGAGAGTGTAGAAGCAACACCTGAGAGAAAAGAGTTGGCTACTGATTGTGCACTGATTTCACATCATTTCATAGAAGCCCTGAATTTACATTGAGGAGCATATTTGGGTATGGGTGGCCTCCATCCTACAGCCCTCTACTGGCCCCTGGTCCGTATTTTTGGCCCTGTGTTGCGTTTCAGTTGTTTAGTCTGAGCATTAAGTGAGAAAGACCATAAGTTACAACTTGATGGTGTTTTCATCAAGTTAAGGGAAGAAGGACAGATTTTCACATTGAAGTTTTTTCCATTTGGGTATTTATTTTTGTATTTTTTTTCAAAGTTCATGTTGCACTGTTCAATGTCCAATATTAAAGTGATTATCTTTAACAATAAATATCCTAATAATAAACCAGTGTTTTGTTGCTTTTCATGTCTTCCAAGCCTATGATAATGTAAATTAACTCATTATGACAATCATTTGTTGACACAAAAGAAATGTCAATCACTTTTACCTACAAAGGACACACAGCTAAGTATAGTTAGCTTCCTATTAGCAAATTTAATTTTACATTAATTTCCATATTGTGTAAAGGACCAAAAAAAATGTCCTGCCCTTTTCTGACTTTGAGCCCCTGCCCCTCTATAATCATGTGCACGTCCCTGATCTGATAGTATATATCTGTATCATGAATCAATTTAAGTAGACCCCGACTTAAAGAAGTTGAAAAACTTATTCGGGTGTTACCATTTAGTGGTCAATTGTACGGAATATGTACTTCACTGTGCAACCTACTAATAAAAGTCTCAATCAATCAAAATGCATACAATGAAGCCCAATTAAGCATATGAAGTCAACTTGTTTTTCCACTCTACTGGTACTTTAAATCCATAAACTGCTATAAAATTGATTAGCTTGCAAGTTATTGTGACATAGTAAAATCCCAAATGTTATACATTTTTTTGTCAGATTTCCATATTTTGAAATGCAAATGTTGACACTCCTCTTTGACACACGTAATAAAGGTATTTTTTATGTCCCCTGATGTTTTTTTGGTGCTAAATTAACCACAACATTAGCGCCGCATAAAACATTATGCGGCGCTGTCATTTCCTGAAAAAAAATTGTTAAAAAAACAAATTCAATCCTTGTCCAGCTGTTTACTGATGTATACTATTCATGTTTAGTTAATTTTTTTTTTTTTCTTCAAACAAATACTTGAATAAATAAATAAACACTGTAAGATGCCTTCTGTGAGAGAAGGGCTTGTGTGAAGAAATTAGGACACCCGTAAATACACTCGCTGCACAGGCCATTAATGCCCAAAGCTTCAATTATTTGGCCTGGTGATTAGGCAAAATGCCAAAAGAGGATCACAACTCCTGTAATCCCATGTATTAATTTTAATACATTGTGTTTTTGTCAAGCCTTTTACTGGTTAGTGCCGGGGGGGAAAAAAATCTGGCACAATATTCTACATGAGCCCTTCTTAAGAATGTGGCCCTTTGCACCAATAAAAACAACCTGAATCCCACTACATCATATTTATATGCAAATGACTCCTCTCATTTTCATATGCTTCGACTACTCTGTGCAGGGCAGTGGTCCATATTCAGGTCAACGATGTGAACGAGTTTGCTCCGGTGTTCCGGGAGCCCCAGTACCAAGCTGCAGTGACAGAGGGCAAGATTTATGACAGCATCCTACAAGTGGAGGCCACTGACCAGGACTGTTCCCCTCAATACAGCCAGATCTGTAACTACCAGATCACCGCTACCAACACACCGTTTGCTATAGACCGCAACGGTAAGTACTTGACGAGAACACTGGCTCCACATCTGTTGTTTCAGCATCCATTCTTTACTATCACATGTACGCTTACCGTACTTTCTGGACTATAAGGCGCACTGAAAGTCATTTTTTTCTCCTCAAAACGCGACAGTGCGTTTTATAACTCGATGCGCCTAATGTAAGGAATAAGTTTGGTTGTGCTTACCCACCTCAAAGCAATTTTATTTCGTACATGGTGTAATGATAATTATGACCACTAGATGGCTGTCAAACATAAGAGATGAGTGTCGGCTGCACCTTTTGATGTGTTTCAACATACAAGTTTTATTATGGTGTGTGTATAAGGTAAGACATATTATCTGGCGTTTTGTTTCGCAATATTATTCAAAAGCAACTTTTCTAACCTTCTGGTACCTGCTGATCTGTATTTGGGATCTGCATAAATCCTGAAAAATTGCTTGCGTCCGTCTTTGTAGTCCGTGCCGACGACGTAGTCGATAAGTTATAGTTGTTATGGGACATTCATCCTCAGTTGTTGCCATTTCTCATATAAAGTAGCATAAAGTTCTTATACTTATATCTGTCAGTAAACTCGCCATGAAAGCGCTAAAACATACCGGTTTAGTGAGTTTACATTATTCACCCAAGGAACTTTAGTTATTAGAGTTCCGGTCGAACGGTTTTTCCCGGGACACATTTCCGGTGTTGTTGTTTCCGGATGAGGAGATGCTGCTACGTTATTGATTGAAGTAAAGTCTGAATGTCATTAAAACAGTTAGCTCCATTTTTTGACACTTCTTCCACTCCCGTCCTTGCACGCTACACCGCTACAACAAAAATGACGGAGAAAAGACGTTGTCGAAAGTGAGCCACGTAAATAAGACCGCCCACAAAACGGCGCATCCTGAAGCGACTGTCAGAAAGCGGCTTGAAGATGATCTGTAAAACATAATCTATGCAACAATTTCACCAAAGAACAATCATTATGTAGACCACAAGGAAATGTTTTCCATTTAGAAAAAAAATAAATAATAATATGACTTCTTTAATGCACCCTATAATCCGGTGCGCCTTATATATGAAAAAAGATAAAAAATAGACCATTCATCGGCGGTGCGCCCTATGGTCCGAAAAATACGGTACTTATTTTTGGGATTACCTTGAAATCCAAATATTTAGATGTGTTTTTCTATGCTATACTGCACTTGCTCTTGATTATTTGCACTTTACATCTCCGGGGTTACACACCCGCAGATACCGACTATACAAGCAAAAGGTAAGGAAGGCTACTCGCCTAAACAAAAATGGAAATTGCGAGCCTGCCATTTTGGGAACATGTGGCAGTGGCTGACTTTGCGACGACTTCTCAATACAATGGCCAAATTATTGGGGATGTGAATATCCATGTCGTGTCAATGTAGTGTACAGTTGGAGCATACCTGCAGACATGTAACAATGTAGGAGTTGGCCTTTATATTATTAGAGAACATTTTCTAGCATCTAGATATGTTCAGAATCCGAATCAGAAATACTTTATTAATCCCCGAGGGGAAATTAAGATTTTCAGCACAATCCCATTCAAGAGCAGACAAACATTACAGGGAGACAGAACAGGATCGCTGACAGGTCTGCCAACTTCCAGCGCCCCTTACAAAAAAAGGTGAGAAACAGGTAAACATTGGAGAGGGATAGGGGGGGTCGTTTAGGAAAAAAAAAAAAATCAGTCTAAGCCTAGGCCCTGGAGAGGGGGTCCAGACTGAGGCCAAGAAAAAAAACTCATAGCCATAGCACACATAAGCATGTGTGTAAGAGGGATCAAACATCAAAGAACACAAAGGACATTAAATACATTAAAAGAGCAGAGCTGATGCAACCAGCCACTTCTACACACAGCCACAAAAGTAAAACAACAACAAAAAAAAACATATACACTGTGGTGGCCTCTGTGGCGTTCCACGCCATCGTCTGCTGGGGTGGGGGGAGCATGGCCAGAGAGGAGCAGACCCAACAAAGCAACCAAAAGAGCCGACTCCACCCTCGGCCGCCCACCAACTCTCGGCCAGTGTCCAGTCCGCATGGCTGAGCGAGGATACGTCCAAGGAGACCGAGGTGTCTGATAGATGCTCATTCAGCCAAGACACTGTGAAGCATGTCCGTCCCGGCGCTCAGCGCTAGCTCCGCAGCCCTGTCTCTTCATCCGCATCTCCTCCAGTTTCTCCAAACGGACTCTGGTGTGGCAGAGACCCAGCAGCTGGTCTCCATGGCCAAAAGGCTCCCGGGAGGAAGATCCAGAAGTTCACAAAAAAGCACCGCAGAAGTCACGAAAGTGCCACCCCTTGTCACACAGTACCAAAGGGTCCCGAACCAAAAGGCAAAACAAAAACCCCACATGAGAACAAGAGGGAAACATCAGGAACACAAAAGGTTGTTCAGTACATTGATTTTACTTGAGTTGTCACTTTAACTTTTTGAGTGTGACTGGTGACAGATATTTAGCCAACCAGAATACCCACAGAACACACATTTGACCCCCATCAAATCTGACGCTTTTGATTTTTACAACGGTATACCAAAATTACATTGACTGTTGTAAGTCTAGCATTTGAAATGATTTTGTGTGTGTAATCCTCACTCTCTGAGGAGTTGTCCTGGACAACAAGCTGCCTGCAAGCCTGTTGGCTTTCAGCTCATTGGCTAGCACCGCTTGAATACTCAATCAGTGGGGATTCGTGGACTCTGTTTCAAGTCCAGTGCGTGCATGTCTGGGCTGTGTTAGTTTGGTGCCGTGACCCGGATTGAGAGCGAGTTTTGGGGGGTTGAGCGTAATGGATGCCAGCTATTGTGGCATAAACATGACATTTGACATTCTGCCAAACAAACAAGTTTGACAGCCCAGGCTTTTAGTTTGTTCCTTAGAGCTCTTGTCTCTCAATCTGCTGACTCTAATCCACTCTCCTGGCAGTGTGAAGGTTCTAAGGATCAGTGGCGTATATCACCTTCACCAGGAGGTTGTGTATAAGATGGGGTTAGTCAAGTTTGTTCAAAAAGTTATGGAGATATTTTGTGTCATTTTCCTTCTACGCTATAGCAGCTTCCAAGGGAATCCATTCAATTGTTTTTAACTCCGCTATAGAACAAACGCAACCAAGTACTGACACTAGTGACAAAGTGTGAACCCTCTAGCAACCTGTTTGGAAGTGACAAAACAAACACACACAACCAAGTAGTTTTCATTTATTTTAGGCTTCATAGGTTATTTTGTTTATGTTGGTTAGCAACATTGCTCAAAAAGTTATGGGCAGATTTTGATTACATTTTCAGGAAATTACAGAAATGGGATCAGGTATTGGTGATTTTATTTTGTGGATAATCCGAACCACAGTCCGGATCAGTGTTGCCAATTTAGGGACTAAATCTGAATACTTTCCAACTCCTCTTAGTGATTTTTTCTACTAAATAGCGACACATTTGGCGATTTTTTCCGATGTTTTTTTAGTGCAGTGAATAACTTCAACAAGCAGCGGGTGGTGCCGTGAGTCCCTTCTCACAGGCGGGTAGATTTTTTCCATCTTGGTTTACAGAGCGAGATCAAAATGTAAATGTTTATTTACTGTCAAACTAAAAATTAAATCACTGCAATGTCCCAATCTATTGTTCATGTTAATGAGCCAGTCAATAGATGTGTTTCAAATGTGAATGGTACAACCGTTCAGTCTAATATTTAAAAATGCAGAACAAAATTGGTTTAAATTTGAGGAAACTAAGAACTAAGTTATTAGTTAGAATTTTTAATCACACTTAGCATTTTTAAAATCCCTTTTTATTCCTCCCACAACATTCTTTCTCTCTCCTACAGTTTGCATTGCAATCAATGATGCAAATAAGGCGATTACGTCATTTAGGGAATTTTAGGTCAGCTAATATCTACCATAGTTCGCGGACTATAGAGCGCACCGGTTAATAAGTCGCACCCACAAATTTTGGAAAACATGTTTTCCATATATTAGCCGCTACGGACTATAAGCAGCAGATATTTACAGTGTGAAATGAGGTATTTACACAGAAAGATTTTTGGGGAAAGATTTGTCTACTGTTTCCAAACGAATAGAAGTCATCGTCATGGACCCACTAGCTGCGAAAGCTCAACAGACTCAGTAACTCCACGGTGACCTTTTAGTGAATTTACTGAGGAATTTCTGAAACTGAAACAATACAAAAGAATGCCATTGTAGGTTAACAATACTAACACAGACACTCATCATAGTGTTGGCATATTAGCTAATGCTAACGACGCTAGCTTGATTACATTACAATTAGAGATGTCCGATAATATCGGCCTGCCGATATTATCGGCCGATAAATGCTTTAAAATGTAATATCGGAAATTTTCGGTATCTGTTTTTTTATTATCGGTATCGTTGTTTTGTTTTTTTTGTTTTTTTTTGTTTTTTTTTATTAAATCAACATAAAAAACACAAGATACACTTACAATTAGTGCACCAACCCAAAAAACCTCCCTCCCCCATTTACACTCATTCACACTCATTCACACAAAAGGGTTCTTTCTGTTATTAATATTATGGTTCCTACATTATATATCAATATATATCAATACAGTCTGCAAGGGATACAGTCCGTAAGCACACATGATTGTGCGTGCTGCTGGTCCACTAATAGTACTAACCTTTAACAGTTAATTTTACTCATTTTCATTAATTACTAGTTTCTATGTAACTGTTTTTATGTTGTTTTACTTTCTTTTTTATTCAAGAATTTTTTTTAAATGTATTTATCCTATTTTATTTTATTATTATTTTTAAAAAGGACCTTATCTTCGCCATACCTGGTTGTCCAAATTAGGCATAACAATGTGTTAATTCCACGACTGTATATATCGGTATCGGTTGATATCGGTATCGGTAATTAAAGAGTTGGACAATATCGGAATATCGGATATCGGCAAAAATCCATTATCGGACATCCCTAATTACAATAGCAGGTACAAATATGCATGAAAACTATCAAGCATGTGGCGGTTTAGTAAGTATGAACAGTTTTATATATAATGTAAAACTTACAGACGTTGCTTGAAGCGATGAACGAAGAATCTATACAAGTAAAAACGCTACGGACAGCTAGAGGACTATGCGTTCACCCCACAGCATCTGCAGTGAGCGGGTTTGTCCAAAAGATGGCGCCATTGCACAAACAATAAAACACCTTTTTAGTGTCTCTGCCTGTATTAAATGAAAACAATTTGTTGAACATAAAACATTATGGCCACTAGCAAAGAAAAAATCCATAAATTTGCCACACAGTTTTATAAGCCGCAGGGTTCAGAGCAAAGGAAAAAGTATTGACTGTACTTTCCTTACTGAGTAGATGGTAACACTGTTGTTTTTTCAAGTATTTTTTACTTGGTGGAGGAGGTTGGTGCTCTCTGGGTGCTTTTTAGTTTCATTATTGATTTCGGGTGTTGCTGCATTTGCTGTTGTGCTGCTATAAAACGTTGCAATGTTCAAGTCATGATCCAAACTGTGCAGTTAATGATGCAGGAGGAGGCTGCATTCAGAGTGCTCTTTTCTGTCTCCATTTCAGGAGGTCTTGGTCAGCCATTGACTGTTGAGGAAAGACTGAGAGCGCTTGAAGTAAAAAGCACCTCAGGCAAAGAGGATGAGGGTGGAGGGAAGATAATGGTTGTGCCAGCCAAAGCAATCAGGATCGACTTTGGTGTGGATTGAATAAGAACAGTTCCTAAAATGTCCCGTGCATTTTCTTTTGTCCATGGATACCGACAACAAAAATCTAGGATACTATGTCTACCTTTACACTGAGGCGCCTAAATCTGAGTTTTTAAAAAATTAGATTTTTTTCCAGCTGACTGGTTTGACCGCAAGAAAATTGTGACCTTTATCAGACTCCAGTATAAACCCGCATAGACCCCAATGTGGTCCCAATGTTGCCTCGACAGCACTTCCATGAGCAGTTCTATGAAATGAAAACAAAAAAAGTTGACCGAAATCTGTATATGAAAAAGGAAGTCGCTACAATAAATAACAATAAAATAAAAGTTTGGACACACCTTCTCATTCAATGCACTTTCTTTATTTTCATGACTACTTACATTGTAGATTGTCACTGAAGGCATCAAAACTATGAATGAACACATGTGGAGTTATGTACTTAACAAAAAAAGGTGAAATAACTGAAAACATGTTTTGTATTGTAGTTTCTTCAAAATAGCCACCCTTTGCTCTGATTACTGCTTTGCACACTCTTGGCATTCTCTCGATGAGCTTCAAGAGGTAGTCACCTGAAATGGTTTTCACTTCACAGGTGTCGTAGTTTTGATGCCTTCAGTGACAATCTACAATGTGTAAATAGTCATGAAAATAAAATAAATATATATATATATATATATATGCTGTAGAGGCAATACAGACATCAGCGTGGATTTAGTTAGCTTTATTTTTTAAATAAGCAAACACGCCACAGCGTCAATTCCGATTCTTCAACAATCGATATTTTTCGGAATCAAAATATATATTCACATATCACATATAGCCTATTATTTGCGAACTATTGACTAGTGATCGCCCGGAAAAGGGTGGAGTGCCATCTCCGGGTTGGGGAGGAGACCCTGCCCCCAAATGGAGGAGTTCAAGTACCTCGGAGACTTGTTCACGAGTGGGGGAAGAGTGGATCGTGAGATCGACAGGCGGATCGGTGCGGCGTCTTCAGTAATGCGGACGCTGTATCGATCCGTTGTGGTGAAGAAGGAGCTGAGCTGGATGGCAAAGCTCTCAATTTACCGGTCGATCTACGTTTCCATTCTCACCTATGGTCATGATCTTTGGGTTATGACCGAAAGGACAAGATCACGGTTACAAGCGGCCAAAATGAGTTTCCTCCACCGGGTGGCGGGGCTCTCCCTTAGAGATAGAGTGAGAAGCTCTGCCATCCGGAAGGAGCTCAAAGTAAAGCCGCTGCTCCTCCACATCGAGAGGAGCCGGATGAGGTGGTTCGGGCATCTGGTCAGGATGCCACTTGAACGGTAGGCACTACCGGTAGGAGGCCACAGGGAAGACCCAGGACACGTTGGGACGAGTATGTCTCCCGGCTGGCCTGGGAACGCCACGGGATCCCCCGGGAAGAGCTGGACGAAGTGGTTGGGGAGAGGAAAGTCTGGGCTTCCCTGCGTAGGCTGCTGCCCCCGCGACCTGACCTCGGATAAGCGGAAGAAGGTGGATGGATGGATGGATGGATGGATGACTAGTGATGCACTGAAAATTTGGCGGTCCAAAAAACATTTTGCTCACTGAAACCAGATGTCGTGATGAAGTATCCACTTCCACTGGCAGGCTGCGTCTTTCCCCGCGCACACAAGTGACGTAGCTCGCCCAAAGCTGACGAAAAAGTCACATTCAGGTCGCATTGCCGTTTAGTCACATTTGAAAAGATCAGATTCCAATCAAATTTGGACTACCTCCTGATACGGCCTTAATCTGATGTGAAAAGATCAGATGAAGCATTTTGGAGCATTCAGACCATGTTTAACTGCAGGCCAAAGTGACCCAAATCAGATTATTTTGAGATCTGTTTTTTTTCCAACTGACTGTTTACACTGCAAGTGAAATGTGATTTTTGTCAGACTCCAGTGTAAACGTGCACAGGCCCCAATGTGCCCCCATTGTGACCTCGACGTCACTTCGATAAAGTGAAAACAAAGAAAGTTGACAGGGAGGAAGTCGCTACTATTACAAAATGAAATAAAAGTCACAACAACTTAAAAATGACTGTTCTTTTTACGTGAAAGTAGATTAAAATGACACAATGTATAAATGAATGTATATAGTGTAATATATTTGGGAGGGTTGTAATCTTTTTATGGCTGTTAAGTAAAGGAGACACAATCAGGGTGGATTTAAGGGAGCTTTATTTTTCAACACACATGTAAGCAAATGCGCCATAGCGTCAATTCCGATCTTTCAATAATCGCTATAGCAATCAAAATACATATTCATATATTACATATAGCCTATTATTTAAGCACTATTGACAAGTGATGCACCAAAAATGTGGTCGTCTTAAATAGACTTTGCTCAACGAAACCGGATGTTGTGAGAAAATATCCACTTCTGCTTGCCCAAAGATGACAAAAAGGTCACATTTGGATCGCATTCAGGTCGCGTTGCGTTTAGACTGAAGTCCCATTTGAAAAGATCAGATTACAAGCTGATTCAGGAGTACCTCCTGATGTGGCCTGAATCTGATGCCAAAAGATCTGATTTTAAGCACTTTGGAGCGTTTAGACTGACAAAAAAAAATCGGATTTGTGTCACTTGAGGGCAAAAAAATCAGATATGGTGTGCAGTGTAAACGGGGCTTTTCTTTCAATAATCTGTTAGTGAAAGAGCTGATAGGAACACTTTGCAAAAGACGCTTGGGTAGACTGTCAAATCTGTGTGTATGTCTCATCCCTTATAGTGGCTTATCAGATCAACAGCTAGAGGAGTAGAAGAGTAAATACTACTGGTCTAATAAGCAGCTTTCTACAACAGTACTTTTGTCTCTTCATAGGAAAAAACAGGTCAATTGGGATAGAATTGTAATATTTTCAAAACACTCTTAAGGACACAAACGTGCCTCATGTTGTTATGCTGAACACTTGGCATTAAAGGGGAACTGCACTATTTTTGGAATTTTGCTGTTTTGGAATTGTTCACAATCATTATGAGAGACAAAAATACAAATGTTTTTTTTGTTTTTTTTTTGTTTAATGCATTCTAACATGTAAATATATGCAAATAAAAGTCTGCTTACAACGGAGCCAATGGTTGGTCCTCTATTCCGCTCATAAAACCCAATAAATAACTATTCAAAAAACGCCAGCAATACTCCATTTACATTTCGTGACTTGAATATTAACCAATTATTAGTGATATTATTATTTTAAGCACTAACACAGACAAACTTTATAGCGACGCCGTGATCACAAGCTTGTGTGCCAATATTGACATGGTGCTAAGCTGCTTCCTGGCTTCCTTGCTTGTAGTTTATTGTAGATCATAAATCATGCCTCTCACCTGGATAGTAGAAGGATGAGGACTTATTCTGACAAGTCGGTACACTTTGACAGCCAATGTATACCCGGGAATGGCGAGAACAACACAAAAGGCACATGGTTCCACCCACCTTTTCTTTGAGAGGATTATGAGTCATTCTTCATCTAAGCAGGACTATAACAAGATTCTATCTATCGGCATCTTAATGACACCAGACATTGTACAGTAAGTGATTGTGGAGGGGGGCGTGGCCTGCGGGCCTGCAGCGAAGCGGGGTGTGTCAGCGACAGGTGCGTAGATGGCCCAGGTGGACCTTATTATCTAATCACCTGTCGCTCTGTTTAAGCAGCAGCCGGGAGGAGAGGTAGTGGAAGCTGTAGCGAGAGCGAGAGGGCGAGAGACGGACGCTGAGAAAACATTTTGATGGAAAGCAAAACACTTGCACGATTTTATGAAAATAAAACAATGTTGTAACCGTGATCCGGCTCTTCTGATGATGATTGGGGGTCCGAAGAACCCCCTGGAGGGCAACCTCTACAGTGATATTTTATTATGTTTGAGTAATAATCAGTGATATCATTGAAAAAAAAAGCTAACTTTAATGCGCCGCGTATGCTATAAATGAGCAAAATATGTAAATAATAAATGTTATTATAAATGCGCCTGTTACTACATTACATATATACTTACAGCGTGTATATAAAACCTTAATGGAGGTGTTTGGATGTTTTTAAGTGCTTTATAGGCAGAATGGAGCGACTCCTATAGACTCCATTGTAAGCAGACTTTTGATCGCATTTATTTCATATTTAGAATGCATTCAAAAATAAAAAAAAATGTTCTTGTCTTAAATAAGGATTGTGAATGATGGGCAAAATTCCCCAAAAAATCTTTAGACTTTTTCGGCTTTCCAAGGTTGATTGGAAAAAAATCATACAAAGAGAGACATGAACAACTGGGGACACAATCTACTACCTGCAGAAGTAGATGGTGCAAAATGTAATATACTGAAGAAATGTAATAATACAGTCCATATTTCAACAAATCAAGTTTGAATCAGTGCTGAAGATTTTATTTCTGACTTGTGTTGTGTCGAGAAGTGTGGCCTTGTCTCTGATGATAGGAGACTCCTATTCTCCAATGTAGATTAAAACGAGGTAAACGTGTGAATTGGTGTTTGTCTCAAGGGCCACAGGAAAGCTGACAGAGATGAGGCCAAGTCCCAAATGAAAAAGTAATAAAAATGTGTCCCATCTATACGGAGCCTGAGAGACCCATCCTGCAATACGTCATCTGAGGGAGTAACTCTAAGAACACTAAAAGCACAGATAAGACTGTATCTGTTACACACACTATCTGTTCAGTGACACCTCCATGACTCATAAGCATGCTTGTTATCACAGACCACTTCATTAAACCACTTCACACGCCCTCGACTTGTACTAGAAATGTCATTAACAGCCAAAAATAATTTTATTTTGCATGGCTTTTTCTAACAAGTACCTTCAATGCGGAACGGGTGGACTTGCATGAGCATATGCACATTAACACGCACGGATGCTGGACAGAAATACATTTCACTGACCCATTTGTTAGCAAACTGGCCAACCGATAATTAGAAACAAAGTAAACCAAACTTGCTGGGTTTTATTTGTTTTTGGTTCATGCAGAATAATGCCAGCTTTAACAAAGCGGGACGAGAGGTTGTTCTTTCACACTCCCTTAAGACTCTTTACTCCATGTGTCTGGGCATGCATTACATGGAGGCACAGTAAATATTTCATTGCTGTATAGCGGTATTAGGAGAGTACTGATTAATCAATATATCAATAGATTGATTTATATTCCTAAATTTTAAGTATGTCAATCTGTGCACAGAAAAATCCGAGATCGTTTTAAAAGGGAATCGATCAATTTTATCGATAATAGAAAAAGGAAAACATTGGATTTAAGAACAGCAGACTTTATATGAAGTTTAGCACTTTTAATGGACGTAAAATGCTAAGTCTATGTGCCCGTCTGATGCGTCATCAAAACAAAAATGGCAGATACCTAAGGTAGTCAAGAAAGGTCATAACAAACGCAAACGCCACAAATTACAACACAAAAACGTTCAGCTACAGCACGATCGCAAAAGCCACAACAAAGACAAAAGACACAACACAAGGCGAACACACGTCTACAACGCTAAATATACGCTAAATATATCATGTGGTGTACCTCAGGGATCAATACTAGGACCGAAATTGTTAAATCTCTGTATAAATGACATTTGTAAAGTTACAAAAGATTTAAAGTTGGTATTATTTGTGGATGATACAAAAGTGTTTCCTTCAGGAGAGAACACACAGAAGCTAATACAAATAATAACAGAAGAAATAAACAAATGAAAAAGATGGTTTGACAAAAACAGACTATCTTTGAATCTCAGCAAAACTAAAATAATGCTATTTGGTAACAGTAAAAGAGAAAGTCAAACCCAAATACAAATAGACGGAATAGAAATTGAAAGAGTAAATGAAACCACATTTCTAGGCATAACGATTAATGATAAATTGAACTGTAAATCTCATGCAAAAAATATACAACATAAAGTGGCAAGAAACACGTCAATAATGAATAAAGCAAAACATAATTCCATATTCTCTAATGCTCGCTAGTGTTACCATATCTGAGTTATTGTGTAGAAATATGGGGAAATAACTACAAAAGTACACTTCATTCATTAACCGTGTTACAAAAAAGATCAGTTAGAATCATTCATAATGTTGGATATAGAGAACATTCAAACCCATTATTCATTCAATCAAAAATACGGAAATTCCACGACATAGTGAATTTGCAAACAACTAAAATTATACACAAATCAAACTATAACCTGCTACCCATGAACATACAACAATTATCCTCAACAAAAGAGGAGAAATATAATCTTAGAGAAAAATGTAATTTAAAACATTTGTACGCACGTTTAATTGTTGTTTAATTGTTTATTTGGGATCCCCATTAGCTGAGGCATCAGCGGCAGGCTAGTCTTCCCGGGGTCCTCACGTACAACACTTAAGACCTTCAGTATATCAGTATGTGGAATTAAATTATGGAATGGATTAAGCAAAGCAATCAAACAATGTACTAATATGATCCACTTCAAGAAACTCTTCAAATTTAAAGTGTTTACAAAGTACAAAGAAGAAGAACCATGATAAACATTCTGAATTTATTTCATCCATCCATTCATTTTCAAGATAATCTCATTTATCTCACCATATGAAATATAACTTACTTCACCAATTATTATTTATTTATTTTATTTATGTTTATTGTTATTACTTATGGAGTATATTGTGAATAAATTGAGAACAGGAAGTAAACAAAAGTTTTAGCAACTGCTATGTAAAGGAAAATGGGTAGGATTAAATAAGCTCTGCTTCTTCCTACTCCTTTTCGAACATGTTGAATAGTGAAACTGGTAATTGTGAAGTATCATGTTGTATGCATGCATGTTCCAAATAAACTCAAACTCAATTATATAAAGTCACAACACAACTTTAAGCGACAAAGGGCGCAACCGACACAACAGAAAGTTATGGCGACGCACCAACTTCCGAAACACAAGAAGTAATTTCTTCATAAAAAAAGTAAATACAAGAGATGGATCAAGGAGGCTATGGAAATTAGAAAGCGAGCGGCGAACACCATCAACAGGGGTGCGGGGGCATACATGCTTCTTCTGCACTTGCTGACGCTGTCCGACATCAGATATTGTAAGGCCGGGTCGGGGAACTTTATTTAGCAGGTAAATCTACTGTTAAAATATTGGTTACTGTAGTTTTATTAAAAATGTCTTGAATGTTGAAAATGAGGGAAGTAAAGGTTTCCTCCTGTTGACTCAACCTAAAGTGTTGGTTGCACTTTATTCAAATGAGATGGGAATGCATTGGCCATTCATTGTTGTTTACTTGTTTGTTTGTATCCATAATTCATTTATACCTAATTCCCTTACAAGAAAATAAATAACCCTGCAGGGTCCAGTATCTAGTATTTACTTCACAGTCACACGGGTTTATTTTTTTATATTTTTTCAAAAAAGTTACAGAATCGGTTTCAACTCACTGAATCGTTTAGGATCGAATCGTTGTAAAAAAAAAAAAAAATGTGTCCCTTAATTGCATCAGTAACCACCAATTCTGAATTGAATCGAATCATTATAAAAACAAATAGTTACACTCAGACTATATATCTACTCATTGCACATCACCTTGCACACATGTATATGATATTTCTTCTTCTTTTAATCATTTTTACATGACAATATCTAGGGATGATGTTTGATAAGAAATTATCGATTTTGAGCCCATTATTGAATCCTCTTATCGAACCGATTCCTTATCGATTCTCTTATCGAATCCAGATAGGTTGTTGTATATGGAAAAAAAACACAATATTTGGTTTAACAAAAGCTCACTTTTATTTTATAAGAAAAAAAATAATATATATTGACTATTGTTACCCCCCTAAAAAAATAAAATAAAAAATAAATCAATATTGACTGTTGTTACCCATGGTATGGTATTTTATTTTATTTTTGTCATAAAAAAATACAATCATGTGTGCTTACGGACTGTATCCCTGCAGACTGTATTGATATATAATGTAGGAACCAGAAATATTAATAACAGAAAGAAACAACCCTTTTGTGCGAATGAGTGTAAATGGGGGAGGGAGGTTTTTTGAGTTGGTGCACTAATTGTAAGTGTATCTTGTGTTTTTTATGTTGATTTAATTAAAAAAAATATATATATACAAATATTTTTTTATTTTTTTGTGCGGCCTGGTACCAATCGATCCAAGGACCGGTACCGGGCCGCGGTCCGGTGGTTGGGGACCACTGGTGTAGGCTATAAGATAACGTTAACGTTTTCAGACACATACAAAAAGGCTAACGTTAACGTTACCGTTAGCCACTGACTATGCTTAGGTAACGTTAGTCTAGCTACCATTACTGCAATCCTGGATTGACATACGAGGTAACGTTATTTCAGCCTAAAGGCTACGAGTGAGCAGATATGGAAATTAACCGGCAACAGTTAACGTTAGTTACTCACCAGCACTATCACTAGAATTGGCACTGCAGGTTGAAGCACAGGAAGAGGGGCGTGCTTCGTCGCTGTTTCTCCACGACACTTTTCTCTAACCTTCAGGTTATGTGCAGCCTGAACATGTTTCAACATTCTTGTTGTACTTCCCCCCTTACATGAGAGCGAAGCCTGGCAATAATTGCAGATAGCCGTTTCCTCGTCGTATTTTTTTGTAAAATGAAGCCATGCCTTGAGGCGTTTTTTCCGGTCCATTGTTGTTGCTGCTTCTGTATCTGCCGCCTATTGACTGAGCTACGTCATTTCCTGGGACGTGCCACAGGGCATTTCCTGTGGGACGGGATTTGTTCCCAGGGATTCGAATAAAGAACCAACTCTTTTTCTTTACTATAGTGGCCTCGATAACGGGACCCGGTTCTCATAAAGGGATTCGAGTCCATGGAATCGGTTCTTTTCTTATCAAACAACCGGGAGAACCGGTTTTAAACATCATCCCTAACAATATCCCTCTATCCTACTCATCTTTGAAAAGTTAATAGACATTTTTGAAACCCATGGTTTGCTTTTGCGCCGTCATAACAGTGCCAAAATCCACCCAAATCAAAACCTAACTTTGCACCCACGGAAACAGAGGCCACATGCGTGCTTTGAGGGGTTTGTGTGTTTAAAGTGACCAATTAGACAGGCGGGTGAGTTGTTGGGTCGTCTATTTAATGTGCTCCTTTAGATTGTCAAAAATGTCCAATGCCAAGCAGTTAGATAAAAACACAGAAGGATAGGGAGCGTGTACACAGAATCTGCACTAAAAACTAAACTCTGTTTACATGCTTGGTGTCACTTTGTTTCTCTGTTTCGTTAAGGTCTTGGAGGAAAATTTGACTGGCGGATTATGTTGGTGTTAACATGGTATTATCACGGATCTTGCATTGCAAAAACATAGGCTACATTTCTTTACACCGTAACAGGTGTTTTGAACATGGCACATTTCACACCACCATGAAAAACTTAACATGTTTGATATTTTGGCCAGCTCTTCACGTTCTCAGTGTTCATGGCAGTTCAGTGGCGGATGGCCATGGTTTGTGTATGTTGTTGACATGGTCTTTGGCAACCTGCTATCTAAACTGGTGATTTATAAACGCCCCTTTAATCAATCCTTGGCAACAAAAGGTGCAATTTGGGTTTTGTTGAACATTGGACGAGCTTTATATCCTTGCAAAGGTCCTGTAGGGTAACTTGGAGTTGGCACACATGTTTTTGGTGGACTTGGAAAATGCATTGTAGTGTCATGTGCGGGGTTCTGCAAGAGTACAAGGCTGGGAGCACGCGGAATGATGTAATCACTAGTCTTGGAGGATGTTCATTCAGTTGTTTAATTTTGTTGAAAAAAACGCAGAAAAAGACATTGACACTAAACTATAGTCATTTCAAATGGCAACTTTCTGGCTTTTAGAAACACTGAAATAAGTCAAGAAAATAAATTGTGATAGTCTGGGGAGGTGTTTGGAGCACGTCCGACCAGTAGGAGGCCACAGGGAAGACCCAGGACACGTTGGGAAGACTATGTCTCCCAGCTGGACGAAGTGACTGGGGAAAGGGAAGTCTGGGCTTCTCTGCTTAGGCTGGTGCCCCCGCGACCCGACTTCGGATGAGCGAAAGAAAATGGATGGATGGATGGATGGATGGATAATCAGTAACAGTTACATTTCTAGAGCAAGCTGAATAAAAAAATATGGAATCATTCAATTCTGAGGAAACAAATAAGGAATCATGACAAACAAATTAACAAAAAAACACTACAGCACATCGGTTGTACTTTGGTGGACCACTTCTGGCTTATATAACAACTTGCAGTCTCTGAGGCAGAGACTTTTAACGAGAGACAAACAGTACTCTTCATCAATCTTGCTCCAACTTTCTCTGATTGCTGTTGTCTGATCAGCTGTGCAGGCTGGAGTCTTGTCATGGACCATTTTCTTCAATTTCCACCACAGATTTTCAATTGGATTGAGATCCAAACTATTTGCAGGCAACGGCATGGCTTATGTATCTTTCCTTAAAGAAAGTTTTGTTCTGTGGCAAGATACATTAGCCTCTTGTAAAATGTCATTATTCCCAAACATCCTTTCGATTGATGAACTAAGGAAAGTGTCCAAATGTCAATGTAAACTTGTGCATTTTTTTGATATGCAGCCCCATATCATCAATGACTATGGAAATTGTCATGTTTTCTTCAGACAGTCGTCTTCATAAATCTCATTTGAACTAAGCAGAGTTGCAGCAGCATCACTTTGCCCAATGCAGATTTGCGATTCATCACTGAATATGACTTTAGTCCACGTTTGTTTTTCTTTAGCCCACCGTAACCTTTTTTTTGTGTTTTGTTGTTAATGACGGCTTTAGTTGAGCTTTTCTGTATTTAAATCCCATTTCCTTTAGACGGTTTCTTACAGTTCGCTCACAGACAATGACTCCAGTTTTCGCCCATTTGTTCTTAATTTGTTTTGCTGTGCATTTTTCTTTTCAAGACATACTCCTTTACATGTTGTCTTGACGCTTTGATGTTTTCCATTGGTCTACCAGTATGCTTTCCTTGTGCAACCTTCCCATGTTGTTAGAACTTGGTCCAGATGTTAGACACTGATTGAACAATCAACATCTTTTGCAATATTGCGTGATTCTTCCTCTCGTTTGTTTCAATTGACATATATCGTGTTTGAGAATAGCTCTGCAAGCTGTGAACACTCCTTTTAACTGCAGACCAACGAACAGATTACATCTTATAAAGGTGTTAGCTTTAGAAATAAATACAGGTTGGTACCAATTTTTTTTTTTTACTGGAATGTTTCCACTGTGATTGAGCAAAAAATGTAACTGTTACTGACAACCACAATTTATATTCTTGATTTATGTCTGTGTTTCCTTAAAGCCAGGAAGTTGCCGTTTGAAATAACAAAAACATGTTCTCACGAATGTTATCTTTTTTTATACAAAGTTTTGTAACAAACGCACCCAAGTTCCCCGGGTGTCTTTGCCACTACGCAATTAAGGAGTCACGGGTGGGACCTGATATTCAGCTGGGAATGATTAATATATTAAATAAACACAAGACATGTATAACTATTAACCACAAGACGATCAGGCTTATATTTAATATGCCACAAATTAATCCCGCATAACAAACAACTCCCCCCTCCCGTCCATATAACCCGCCAATATAAATCAAACACCTACACAACACACTCAATCCCACAGCCCAAAGTTCATATAACACATATATTTCCCCAAAGTCCCAAAAGTTACGTACGTGACATTCACGTAGCGTGACATGCACGTACGGGCAAGCGATGAAATGTTTGAAACTGGCAGCAGTGTACTCACGGTACCGAGACTGCGCATCCAACTCAAAGTCCTCCTGGAAAGAGTCTCTGTTCTCCCGGTTCTCCACAGGCCAATGGAAAGCACACCAAAAATGTCAAAAAGGAGGATTAATCCATGAAGTGGCTCCGTGGTAAAAAAAAACGCTGTGTCTGACAGGTGCTCCAGGTGGATGGTGACGTCACTTTCCGCTTCCGCCCGGTCTGATAGAACCGGATGCCTTTTATATCCCCACATATTATTTACGTACATATTTAATATTAACATGATTATTAAATACACCTGTAACAGTTTATAATAAGTAAATGGATGACATAATAAGTATATATATATTTATTTTCCCAGCTGAGCACAAGTTAACTGTGACTGGCCCCCCCAGCCAGCGGCTTATGGGCACCATAATAGGGTTTCATGTTTACCACATTAAAAGTATCCACCTTAGACTTATCAGTCAACCCACGAATACTGTAATTTACAGGACCTAACTTCTTCTCTACCCGCACAGGCCCTAACCATCTGGGTGCTAGTTTGGCAGAGCATTTACTTGAACCTTTGGAAAGTGGGTGCGCCCTAATCCAGACCAGATCCCCAACTACAAAGTGTACATCTTTGTGTCGTGCATTATAATATCTGGCTTGTCGAGCTTTGGACGCGCCTACATGTCTCTCCACTTCCTCCTTTAGGTGTGTGTGTGTGTAAGTATGGTGTGATATGCAGATGTGTGTGGTGGTGGAGCTTTGTGCATCAGTCGTTCCAGGGGTCCCATCAGATTTCGCCCGAGAGTCAACCTGGCAGGGGTTGAACCAGTCGTCTCATGGACAGCGGTGTTAAGGGCAAACCGGAATTCAGGCAGCCACTTATCCCAGTCTTGATGATGGTTCCCTACGAAGGCGGCAATCATAGGGTTGACTCGTTCTGTCATGTTGGTTTGTGGGTGGTAAGCTGTGGTTAGTTTATGGGTTACCCCCCAGGATTCGCACAGACGGGACATCAGTTGGCTTGTGAACTGTGGCCCTCGGTCAGACACAAGATATGTGGGAACTCCCCAGCGAGTGAAAATGTCATTTTTGAGAATTTGGCAGACCTTGGGAGTTTTGGCGTCTTTCAGGGCAAAAAGCTCTACCCACTTGGAGTAGTAGTCCACCACCACCATCAGTACAGAGTCCCGGTCCTTACTGAGGGGAAAAGGTCCCATGAAGTCCACTCCCAGCATTTCTGCTGGGGCGTTGACGGTAGAGGACTGGAGTTGTCCAGCTGGCTTGTCGTTGGGGTTTTTGTATTGTTGACAAGTCCTGCATGCTTGGACGTGACTCCAGACATCCTTCCTTACTGTCGGCCACCAAGCTACTTCCAGAATTTTCAAGAGTGTCTTCATTCTCCCCAGATGTCCTCCGAATGGACTGTCATGAAAGTAGGCCAGGAACTGCGGCACCAGAGACAATGGCACTACCAGCTGATAATTGAAGCCGCCATACTTAGATGGTACTCCCCGGTACCACACCCCTTGCTGAAGTTGATAGTGGATCCGGCCAGGCGTAGGTTGGTCAACAGAGGGTCCACATTCCATACATGTTGTATCAGTTTTTTGGGCCTCAGAAAGATCTTGCAGTGTGCTGGGGAGATCTGACCAGTAAGTTTTCGGGACAACGAGGCAAATCTTCCCTTCTGGTGATTGGGGTGCCCGTGACAGTGCATCCGGCACCACATTGCAGCAGCCCTTTTTGTAATGGACTCTGAATGTGAATCCCTGGAGTCTCAGCGTCCACCTTGTAAGTCGGGACGAAGTCTTAGGGCAGTTGAATGCCCAGGCAAGAGCACTGTGGGCCGTGAAGACATCAAAAGTTGTTCCCTCGAGGAAATGTCTCCACTTCTCAACTGCCCACACCACAGCCAAGCACTCTTTTTCGGCAGTGGAGTAACGGACTTCAGCTCCTTGGAGCACTCGGGAGGCAAAGGCAATTGGCCGTTCTTCACCTTCAAGGCGTTGCATCAGGACCGCGCCGAGGCCCAAGTCACTGGCATCACAGTGAACCTGGAAACTGATTTGTGGATGGGGCTGAGCAAGCACTGGTGGAGACTGTAAAAGGGATTTGAGGTGGTCGAAGGCCTCCTGGCAGGTAGGACTCCACTCCCAAGGAACATCCTTCTTCTTTAGTTGGTTTAGAGGAGATGAAATGTCGGCCAGCCTGGGGATGAACTTGTGGTACCAGCCGACCATGCCAAGAAACCTCTGAAAACTCTTCAGGTCTGTGGGAGGGGGATATGCAGTTGTTGCTGATATTTTTTCTGGATCTACTTCCACTCCTTTGCCTGATATTAGGTGTCCAAGGAAGGTGAGCTGATCTTGAAGCAGGTGGCATTTCTTGATGTTGAGAGTAAGGTTTGCTTGTTGTAATTTTGCAAACACCACTTCAAGGTCAAGCAGGTGTTGTTCTTCTGTTTGTGAAAACACAATGATGTCATCAATGTACACAAAACAGATCCTTCCCCTAAGCTCACCCAGAACTGTCTCCATTAAACGCTGGAAGGTCGCCCCGGCATTGCGCAGTCCAAATGGCATGACTTTAAATTGATATAGGCCCAGATGTGTGATCATGGCAGTCTTTGGCTTGCTATCCTCATCCATGGCAACCTGCCAGTAGCCACTCTGCAGGTCAAGGGAGCTGAAATATTTTGCACCTTGCAATGACTCCAGGATCTCATGTATGAGGGGCATGGGATAGGCGTCATGCTGGGTTTTGGCGTTCAAGCCCCTGTAGTCCACACAGAATCGGGGTGTTCCGTCCTTCCTGGGTGTCAGAACAACAGGAGAGGCCCACGGAGATGTTGATGGTTCTATCACTCCAGTGCTGATCATTTTTTTGATTTGTTCTTCGATTATTTCTTGCTTTTGACTGGACACTCTGTAAGCCTGCTTCCTCACAGGCATCTCATCCATGGTGGTGATTTGATGTTTAATTACCCTGGTGGCCCCAGAAGTCTCAGTCCACACAGTTGGCCACTTCTGCAGCAGTGGTCGCACCACCTCAGGTTGGGATTCGAGGAGGGGGATGGCAGACTGATTAACTTGGGGTTCTTCATTTATGGCCATGTAAAAATTAATGGAGGGCCCAGGGTGAGTCCAGCGAAGCATTTCTCTGCCTTTGAGGAGAAATTTGAATTATCTCCCTCCGGGCATGACATACCTCCTGAGATGAGGTTTGAGTAGCATTTGTGATGTGGTCATGAAGTCGAGACCTAACAACAAGGGCATACATAAGTGGCCATCAGCCATCACATGAATCTGTAGGGTGCTATGACAGTCATGCAGATTGAGGAGCAGGGTGGCTTTTCCAACTGCTTGGTTTACTTGTCCATTAGCCATAACAAACTTTGGAATTCCGCTTGGCTCCAGAACCTCGCCGCACTTCCTCACAGCCTTCCACAGTGTATGACTCATTAGTGAGTACGTGCATCCGGAGTCCAGGACTCCATCTCCCTTAGAGCCGCACATGTTAATAGGGACCACCAGGAGGGATTGTTCGCCCATAGCAGCGGCAAGGTCGGCCCCACTTCGACTCGGCCCATGCTCCATCTTCTTGCCAGATCTTTTTGGAGGGTTGCATTGTTGGACACGACTCCAATAGTCTTTACTATTTGTCCAATCTCGTTCAATCAGGGAGCCCACCTTGACCAGCTGTTCTACCGTTGTCACAATTCCACGTGGAGCACTGGCCAACCTGGGATTGCAGGCACCGAGTATGCGACGCACGATCTCGGCTTCCTCCATATCATGTCTCCACTTCAGGCAGAGGGCACGATAATCATATGCGAAATCTCGCAAGCACTGATTAGGGGTTTGAAGAATGGAGTGGAGCTGCATCTCAATCTCGGATTGGTAGTCAGTTGGCAAAAAGGCTTCCAGGAAAGACTGCTTAAATGTAGACCAGCTGGTTATGTTACTGCGGGCTGCCGACCACCAACTCCTGGCAGGACCTTTTAAGACAGCATTGAGGGTTCCCACCAGCTCAGCATCGCTCAGAGGGCGGAGTGCTAAAAAGTTTTCACACTGTTCGATGAAATCGGTGACATCGGCTGAGCCTCTGGACTCTCCAAACTGGGGAAATTCCATCCTGATGGGTGGTCTGGCAGTGACAGCAGGTGCAGTGGCGGTGACAGTAGGTGCAATGGTGACAGCAGGTGCAATGGCGGTGACAGCAGGTGCAATGGCGGTGACAGCAGGTGGTCTGGCGGTGACAGCAGGTGGTCTGGCGGTGACAGCAGGTGTAATAGGGAAGGTGATGTCTATGACAGATGGGTGGTGGCTGACTGGTATAGTGGCTGCAGGAGTGGAGAAGCTAGCTGGTCGCCAAAACCTTCGGGTTTTAGCAAGGGTATTTTTTAATTCCTCGCCCCACCTTTCATCTCTTCGACGCAGACATGCTACGACAGCTTGGTCGAAGTTCTGCACCTTCGTGTCCACATAGGCTTTCATCTCTGCCGCCATGGCCTCCATCGCTGCCCTAAGTCCATCCTCCCGGTTAAGGGTGCTGTCGACCGCTTCTGTGAGTCGGTTCTCCAGAATGTCCATTCGTTGTTGCAGCGTTAGAAGTTGCTCCAGGACAGCTTCTGGTTCCACCCCATCCTCTTCCTCTGCTGCCGCCTCCTGTCTGGACTGTTCTAAATACATAGAGTCCAGCAAGTTAGTCAGCTCAGCAACACCATTTTGATTGGGCCTACTGGTGACATGGCGGAAAGGGTCAAGGGGCGGAGTTGAGTCCTAGGCTGCATCAGCAAAGTCCTGTCTGTCCTCTTCCTCCATTAGGGAGTGGCTGCTGGTCGACATTGCTCCAATTAAACTAATTATGTGTAAGTATTTATTAATTGTCGTATATGTAAGTGTCTATGTGTGTAAATGTATAAATATGGTATGTATTTATGTACCAGAAAATGGATGTATATATGTGTCGAAATGTAGAAAAAATGGTGACACAATAGGAGTGTGTGTGTCACACTGCTGACTATTTAGGGAAAAAAAGTGAACCCAATATACATTTATATTTTAACAAGACAATTAATAGTTATATACTACTTATTCCCCTTAACGTGCTTCGCTAAAAACAACAAAAATATGAGCCGCTGATATCAATGATACACTAAGGTGTCAGAAGTTCAAGTATCTCGGTGTCTTGTTCACGGATGAAGGAAGGCTGCCACGTGTCATGCACAGGCGGATTAGGGCAACGCCTGCAGTAATGAGGTCGTATCGGACTGTGGTGTTGAAGAGAGACTGAGCCAGAATGATGGGACAAGGGGAGGAATGGACAGATTGTTTTGATCCGAAGTATATAATGCAGTGAAAATAGAAGTTTAAAAAGAATGAGGAAGTTGCTTTAACTCTCCAGACTGGGCAATGTGGGTTTGAAGTGGATAACTGAAAAGAAGATATACTTTTTAAAATATATATTATATATATAATACTCTCCCTTAGAACAATAGCAATATACACTTGCTTAAAAGGGTCAGATGGTGAATTTTTTGACACTTCCTTGTGATTTACATACCATGCAATGTTGGTTCGTTGGTAAAAGGTTTGCATAGATGATGTTTTACAGACCTTCTTCAAGCCTCTTCAGGATGCGCCGTTTTGCAGGCGGTCTTATTTACGTGCCTCCACTTCGACAGCGTTGTAGTTTTTAGCGCTTCCATATGGAGTTTACTGACAAATATAAGTTAGAACTATACACCACTTTGTATTACAAATGGCAACAGTGTAGGATGCATGTGCATGTATGAGCCAGTTTGCTCCATAACAGGAGGATAGAAAAAAGAAGACTACAGCGTCCGACTACAACGCTACTCCCACAACTATCTGCGCAACTATCTGCGCAACTATCTGCGCAACCTCTCGCGCAAAGCTACCCGGGTAATTTTTTTTCCATATATGGCGATATATGCTAAAGTCGCAGTTTGGAAAAACAACACAAGTCGGGCAAATTCCAAACGGCTCATTTGGGGAAAGTATGAAGGTAGGCAAGATTTTTTAATAAATAACTTGTGGTTTAATTAAAACATTTTAGGACTTATGCAGATCCCAAATACATAAAAACAAGTACCACTAGGTAAGAAAAGTTTGTTTTACATTTCAGGAAATGTCCGAAATAGGAAAAAGATTAGATTATTAGATTATAAATGAGGATTCCAACCAACGACTGGATTGAGATTTTTTTTCAAAAGGGTTCTTTACTATTGAAGATCTGCGCTCTCCGGGTGCTTTTGTAGTTAACTATGTGGGTTTTGTAAATTTAATGAAAAACATGTTATATAACTTAATTGTTGTTCCAGCCCATGTAAACAGTTGAAGCTTGCAGCAGCTTTACGCCTGCTTTCAAGCATTTTTCCCCTCACATGTTTTCTGTTTGTAATTAGCACTATTTAAGTTGAGCTTGCGACACCATTGGTTTGTCAGGACATTATTCTCTATCCACTTGTGACCACAGACGATCCTTTCCTTGCTGAGCTCATATACGCTCGTACTTTGTGGACGCCTCCACATGTCCTGTGAGTGTTTTGCTGGGTTACAGCAATTTTTTTTGCTTTCTTCATAGTCTGTCCGGTCAGAGCACTTCCCTGTTGCTCTCTCTTTTTGCTCGTTTAATCAATAAATACACTTTTTTCACTGCACGCTGCCTCCTCGTTCATCTGCATTTTTAAAAACACTACAACCTCACTCGATATATATATATATATATATATATATATACATATATATATATATATATATATATATATATATATATATATATATATATATATATATATATATATATATATATATATATATCAGTGGCGTGCGGTGAGGTTCATGTCTGGTGAGGCACTGACTTCATCACAGTCAGATTTACAAACATATGAACCCTAAAGAGTATCTTATTCACCATGTGATTGGCAGCAGTTAACGGGTTGTGTTTAAAAGCTCATACCAGCATTCTTCCCTGCTTGGCACTCAGCATCAAGGGTTGGAATTGGGGGTTAAATCACCAAAAATTATTCCCAGGCACGGCGCCGCTGCTGCCCACTGCTCCCCTCACCTCCCAGGGGGTGAACAAGGGGATGGGTCAAATGCAGAGGACAAATTTCACCACACCTAGTGTGTGTGTGACAATCATTGGTACTTTACTTTAACTTTACACTTACAAACTGTAGCATGCACACAAAAAAGCACATTTAATAAAAAAAAAAAACGTTATTATGGTCTTACCTTTACTTATAAGTGCGGGAGCAGTGGTGTTCATGTTGGAAGAGTTGTGAATGAATGAAATATGAAATCCGCGCTGCCGTCTGCAGGTGTACCTAATGTTGTGTCCCTGTTCACGGCTCCTCCGGCGCGCCGCGCGAGCATTGTTGTTTTTGCACTTTTTGGCTTCTTGTTAAGTGACTTTTTTGGGGTGGATTCGGTCTTGCACGTGGAGGGTTTGGGTGTGGGCTTTGGTTGGTGTGGCCGCGGCGCTCCCGTCGGGGGTGTATTCTGCGGCGGAGGTGCTTGGCACCAGGAGGCGGGGTTATGAGACGAGCCTGTTAGGAAACGGTGAGGTGGATCCCAAGGATGCAGAGACGAATTTGTGTTTACAATTGTTCTTCCTTTTATTTGGCGGAAGCACAAGGTAGCAAACAAAGGCGATGGTGGAAAACACAAAACACACCATGTAAAAAACTACTAAGAGGAAAATAAACACACAAAACTAAAAGCGCTAGACAAGGCTAGGAAAAATATACTTCATGAAAGAAGTAAATAGACTAGGTCCAAAATAAAACGCTAGACAAGGCTAGGAATAATACGGGCCAACCTGAGATGAAAAGTCTGCGATGAACTAGTGAGTTCTCGTGGCACGACCAACAGGTTGCAAGCAATGGCAAAGTTCCGGCGCTCACCGGTTGTCAGCAGCCTGGTTAAATAAGCTGTTACTAATTACTGTCAGGTGTGTGCTGCTGCCTTGCGTCAGCTGCACTCCATACTGTGAACGAGAGAGAGAGTGAACATGGAGTGCAGACAACAGAAATGAGCAAGGACATTTACAGATTACCACAGTACCCCCCCCTCAACGGACGCCTCCTGGCGGCCTACCTGGCTTGTCTGGGAATCGAACGTAAAATTCCTTGATCAAGTCCTTGTCAATTATAAGCGATCTAGAAATCCATGACCGTTCCTCCGGGCCGTACCCCTCCCAGTCCACCAGGTATTGGAAACCCCTGCCCCTTCTTCTCACATCCAAGATGGTGTTTACTGTATATGCTGGGTGACCCTCAACCAGCCTGGGTGGAGGGGAGGCGGTACCTCAGGAGGACTGAGCGGGCTGGATGAGACAGGCTTGATGCGGGACACGTGAAAAACAGGATGGCACTTGAGAGATCTAGGGAGATGGAGCTTGACTGCAACACGATTGATGATCTTGGCAATGGGGAATGGTCCAATGAACCTGGGAGCCAGTTTCCTAGATTCGGTGGCCAATGGTAGGTCCCGAGACGATAACCAGACCTTCTGTCCCAACCGGTAGTGTGGGGCTGGTGTGCGATGGCGGTTGGCTAAGAGTTGATTCCTGGCCGATGTTCTTCTTAACGCCGCCCTGGTGTTGCGCCAAGCCTGGTGAGCCCGATGCAGGTGTGCAGTAACTGATGGAACGTCGGCACTGGGTTGGGTAGAAGGAAAAACTGGTGGTTGGAACCCATAGGCGACGTGAAATGGAGACAGGCCGGTGGCGGAGCTAATGAGGGAATTGTGAGCGTATTCGATCCATGGGAGATTCTCAGACCAGGTCGAAGGTTGCTGATGACAAGTGCACCGGATGGCTGCCTCCAAGTCTTGGTTGGTCCGCTCGGTCTGTCCATTGCTCTGAGGGTGGTAGCCGGAGGACAGGCTAGGGGAGGCCCCCAGAGATTTGCAGAATGCCCTCCAGACGGCCGAGGAAAACTGTGGTCCTCTGTCGGATACCACATCAGTGGGGATGCCGTGCAGCCGGAAAGCGTGGAGCACTAATAATTGGGCAGTTTCAAGAGCTGACGGCAGCTTGGAGAGGGCCACGAAGTGGGCCATCTTCGAGAACCGGTCCACAATGGTCAAGACAGTGTCATTACCCTCGGAGGGGGGCAGTCCTGTGACAAAGTCCACAGCTATGTGTGACCACGGGCGGGAGGGGATGGGTAATGGGTGTAACAGTCCTGCTGGAGCCTGGTGGGATGCCTTGTTCCGGGCGCAGATCCGACATGCTGCCACAAACGCCTTCGTATCTGCCAGAATGGATGGCCACCAAAAACGCTGGGAGAGGACAAAACTGGTGCGACGAATACCTGGATGGCAAGCGATCTTCGACCCATGTGCCCAATCCAGAACGCTGGAACGGAGCCGAGGAACCACAAACAACCGACCTGGTGGGCAGCCCCGAGGAGATGTGTCCGACTTCAGGGCCTCCAAGACTTGCCGCTCGATGTCCCACTGGAGTCCCCCAATGACGTGGGTATGGGGAACAATTGGTTCATGTGAAGAATTCTCAAAGGACGAAGAGTAGACACGGGACAGGGCATCGGGCTTCCCATTCTGAGAACCAGGTCGGAACGTGATGATAAAGTTAAAACGGGTCAGAAATAGTTGCCACCTGGCCTGGCGGGGGTTCAGTCTCTGTGCGGTCCTTAAGTAGGACAGGTTCTTGTGGTCTGTGTAGATGATGAATGGTTGCTCCGCCCCTTCCAGCCAATGTCTCCACTCCTGAAGGGCCAAAATGACCGCCAGAAGCTCCCTGTTGCCAATGTCATAATTTCTCTCAGCAGGGGATAGGCGACGAGAGAAGAAAGCACAGGGGTGCAACTTCTGGTCGGTGGTGGATTGCTGGGAGAGTACGGCCCCTACACCTGAATCAGAAGCGTCCACCTCAACAAAAAATTGGAGAGAACGGTCAGGGTAACACAGAACAGGAGCCGAAGTAAACAATCTTTTCAGCCTCAAGAACGCGGAATTGGCTTCGGGTGTCCATTCAAACGGAACCTTAGTAGAGGTTAGCCTCGTAAGTGGCTCAGCGACGCGACTAAAATTACGAATAAATCGCCTATAAAAATTAGAGAAGCCCAAGAATCTCTGAAGGTGCTTCTTGGAAACCGGAGTGGGCCAATCTACTACTGCTTTTACCTTAGCGGGATCCGGTCTGAGTCTACCCTCCTCAATGATAAAACCTAAGAATGGAATGGAGGATGAGTGAAACTCGCATTTTTCTGCCTTGACGAACAGTTTGTTCTCGAGCAATCGTTGAAGGACTAACCGAACCTGCTGCACATGTTCGTCAAATGTTGATGAATAAATTAATATATCGTCCAAGTAAACAAAGAGAAAACGACCTGTCATGTCCCGAAAAATGTCATTAATGAAGGCCTGAAAAACGCCAGGTGCATTAGTAAGTCCAAAAGGCATGACAAGATACTCAAAATGTCCGAGAGGAGTGTTGAATGCGGTCTTCCATTCATCCCCCTCTCGGATGCGAACTAGATGGTAAGCGTTACGTAGATCGAGTTTAGTAAAAAACCTAGCTGATTGTAATGGAGTAAAAGCAGAATCAAGGAGTGGTAGAGGATACTTATTCTTGATAGTAATCTGATTAAGAGTGCGGTAGTCTATACAAGGCCGTAGGGACTTGTCCTTCTTTTCGACAAAAAAAAATCCAGCGGCTACAGGTGCGGTCGAAGGGCGAATGAGGCCGGCAGCTATAGATGTGTTTATGTATTCTTCTAGTGCTTTGAGTTCGGTGTTAGACACCTTGTACAAACGGGTCGATGGTAACGCCGCCCCGGCTAGCAAATCAATGCCACAATCGTAGGGTCGGTGGGGGGGAAGTGAGAGTGCTCTATCCTTGCTAAACACCGCCCTTAAGTCATGGTAGTGCTTGGGCACGTTTGTCAAGTCTATGTTCTCTATAACAGCGGTAGGTGGCGGTGTATGAGATCCTGCTGCGGAACGAAGACAATGTGTGTGGCAGGTTACACTCCAATTAATAATGGCCGAACGAGGCCAGTCTATGTGCGGGTTATGCTTATGTAACCAGGTTAACCCTAGAATGACGGGCGCGGACCGTGATGGCACAACAAGAAAAATTATTTTCTCACAATGATTACCAGACAAGCGCAGGTTGAGTGGGAGTGTCTGGTGGGTTATGCTGGCTAATAGGCGCCCATCAAGAGAATACACCCTCTTGGGCACATACAGTTTGACAACAGGAATCTTATGGAGTCTCATGAACTCAAAATCCAAAAAGTTATCATCTGCTCCTGAGTCAATGAGAGCGCAAATGTCTATTTGTTGGTTAGACCAAGAAAGAGTACCTTTTAGCTGCATTCTGCCTGCGGCCAACGAAGGAGAACGGCGACCTCTGGTGGACGTGTCCTCTGGCGAGTGAGGGCGCACTCGTGGCCGTGCGGCGGGGCGCGGCAGTTCTTTGCAGCGGGAGATGAGATGATCAGCGGCCCCACAGTATAGGCAGAGTTGGAGGCGAACGCGACGTTCCCTCTCGGCGGTGGTGAGTCGGCGGCCTCCCAGTTGCATCGGCTCATCTATCTGCCATGAAGGGGAGGTGTCTTCGAGTTGCTCCGTCTTGCAGATGGCAGGTCTAGCTGGCGCTGATTGGCTGCTAGGTGGGGCTTGTCTCCCTCGTCGATCCCTCCTCTCCTCCAATAGGCGGAAGTCGATTTGCACCGCCAGCTCGATGAGATCATCCAGATTCGTCGGGAGTGACAGCGGGATCATCATGTGACGAATCTCGTCCGCGAGACCCAGGAAGAAAGCGTCCAACAGCGCTGAGGGACCCCAGTCACAATCGGCCGCCATGGTGCGGAACTCGATCGCGTAATCCGCGACCCGTCGTGAACCCTGTTGCAGCCGGAAAAGGGATCTCGCTGCCTCTCTACCTGGGAGTCGTCGTTGGAAGATTTGCTTCAAGGATTTGGAAAAGTTCGCGTATGTGGAGCTGGAGGTGGTCTGGCGGTTCCATTCGGCAGTCGCCCAGGTGCCAGCACGGCCAGACAGGTGAGAGATGACAAACGCTACCTTAGCCCGCTCAGAGGTGAATGCGGAAGCGTTTAGCTCGAAATGAAGTTCACACTGCGTCAGGAATTGTCTTACGTCTTCCCTTTCCCCGGAAAAACGTTCGGGTCGGGATAGCCGTATGTTGCCGGTACTTGCGGGTTGTGTAGGTTGGGTGGATGCCTGGTCAGGCACAGTGGTCGAGGTGGGTATGACGGTGGCTAGCAGCGTGTTGACTCGCTCCAACATGGCGTCTTGACGCTCCGACATCCCCTGTAGACCTCGTCTCAGGTGGTCGAGCTGGTCCCCCTGCTGGTTGATCCGTTGAGCATGGCCTTGAAATGCTCTTTTCCAGGAGTCTGTCTCTGCGGGTTCCATGGTATGGCCGGAACTTTCTGTTAGGAAACGGTGAGGTGGATCCCAAGGATGCAGAGACGAATTTGTGTTTACAATTGTTCTTCCTTTTATTTGGCGGAAGCACAAGGTAGCAAACAAAGGCGATGGTGGAAAACACAAAACACACCATGTAAAAAACTACTAAGAGGAAAATAAACACACAAAACTAAAAGCGCTAGACAAGGCTAGGAAAAATATACTTCATGAAAGAAGTAAATAGACTAGGTCCAAAATAAAACGCTAGACAAGGCTAGGAATAATACGGGCCAACCTGAGATGAAAAGTCTGCGATGAACTAGTGAGTTCTCGTGGCACGACCAACAGGTTGCAAGCAATGGCAAAGTTCCGGCGCTCACCGGTTGTCAGCAGCCTGGTTAAATAAGCTGTTACTAATTACTGTCAGGTGTGTGCTGCTGCCTTGCGTCAGCTGCACTCCATACTGTGAACGAGAGAGAGAGTGAACATGGAGTGCAGACAACAGAAATGAGCAAGGACATTTACAGATTACCACAGAGCCTCCAGTTTTATGATCGCTCAGCACAAGAAATACGTTACACACATACAGTTGTTGACAAAATACACTGTACATTATATACCTCAGCTAACTAAACTATGGAAATGTATAATATAATTCATATAGCAATACAGTCTCACTGCACAGCAGCTCAGCAGTTAGCCGAGTCATTGCGCACAATCCATGTTGAGGCACAAATCAGTGACGTGCCTCAACTGGCTGCTGATCACCGCACCGTCTCTTCTCAGTATTTGAACGGCAAATGTGAAAATAAAAATAAAAATAATCTAAAACTGGTGAAGTTAAATGGAAAATAACTTTAGTATAATCACTGGATACATATAACAATTTAATTAATGTTTTTTTCTTTTTACTTTTTTTTTTCTTTCCATGATGGCAGGTGAGGCCGTGCCTCCCCTGCCTCTAGTGATGGCACGCCACTGATATATATATGTATATATACACTACCGTTCAAAAGTTTGGGGTCACCCAAACAATTTTGTGGAATAGCCTTCATTTCTAAGAACAAGAATAGACTGTTGAGTTTCTGGCCATTTTGAGCGTTTACTTGACCCCACAAATGTGATGCTCCAGAAACTCAATCTGCTCAAAGGAAGGTCAGTTTTGTAGCTTCTGTAACGAGCTAAACTGTTTTCAGATGTGTGAACATGATTGCACAAGGGTTTTCTAATCATCAATTAGCCTTCTGAGCCAATGAGCAAACACATTGTACCATTAGAACACTGGAGTGATAGTTTCTGGAAATGGGCCTCTATACACCTATGTAGATATTGCACCAAAAACCAGACATTTGCAGCTAGAATAGTCATTTACCACATTAGCAATGTATAGAGTGTATTTCTTTAAAGTTAAGACTAGTTTAAAGTTATCTTCATTGAAAAGTACAGTGCTTTTCCTTCAAAAATAAGGACATTTCAATGTGACCCCAAACTTTTGAACGGTAGTGTATGCATACATATATATATATATGTATATGTATATGTATACATATATATATATATATATATATATATATATATATATATATATATATATATATATATATATATATATATATATATATATATATATATATATATATATATATGTAATTAGATAAAGCATCTAAATACATTTGATATCGAAATCACTACACTAACTTCAGTTGTTTTTTTTTTAATATTAATTTACTAGGACTCAGTGTGCTGTCTCATTAAGAGTGCCTGTGTGATCCCATTTACACAGCTGTTTTTACACGTAATCAATGTGTTAAGTCTGCACATTAATTTCATACCAAATTGAAGTGGGAAGATTTCCAAACATGTACAAATACAGTAGAACGTGCGATAAAACCCTGTTTTCACATACACATACACACACATTGTGACAATTATTCGTACACAAATAAAGAATATAGAATTCACAATAATATCAGGAAATTATTAGAGACACTTCAGTTTGCATTGATTTAAAGCAAGCTATAGCTAACAAGACTGAACAACAACACACTACTTCAACAACTACAACTTTAACAAATTAACTTTAAATAATGTATATAGGTGAAATTTTAAATGATGTATGGTGTGTGGACATGTTTTATAATGTTTGCAAAGTTTAATGAGCAGGTTGTGTGTTATGTAGACCATGTCTGTTGAATCTCTGTATTGGTTATGGCTTATATGCACCATGAGTACAACAGGTTATTTGGATTGGGTCATATAAATAATACTGTGCTCAGTAGACTTTTAAAAAATCATGGTCACTAACCAAATTTACTAACAGTGTCCCAGAGATGTTGACAAATATATAGCAATGACAATGACAGGTAAATACAATTTAACTTAAGACATACTGCGGGCCTGAATTCTTATTTAACTTGTAATGTCTCGCGGGGGTCACACTGAAGATGCCAGCGGGCTGTACTTGTCCCGCGGGCCATAGTTTGGACACCCCTAAAAAAAAAGAAAAAAAGATATATAAATTCTATCAATCAATCAATCAATGTTTATTTATATAGCCCTAAATCACAAGTGTCTCAAAGGGCTGTACAAGCCACAACGACATCCTCGGTACAGAGCCCACATACGGGCAAGGAAAAACTCACCCCAGTGGGACGTCGGTGAATGACTATGAGAAACATTGGAGAGGACCGCATATGTGGGTAACCCCCCCCCTCTAGGGGAGACCGAAAGCAACGGATGTCGAGTGGGTCTGACATAACATTGTGAAAGTCCAGTAAATAAATAAAATTATTTAAAATGTAAAATATAGACAGGCATATAAAATGTACTTAAGCTTTAATAGTTAGAAAATGTATTAGCAATAAAATGTTACTTCCTTCAAAAAAAGTTGCCTTAACTTAATAAGCATAATTAATATCAATATTAATATTAATTAATATAATAATAAGTGTAAATAATAATAAGTAAATGTTATCCATAGCAGTTTGACAATTGGGGACAATTAGTCCAATCACCATCTGCGGTCACTCGAACGAGTATGACGATCCTCCTGGTCGGGGTGTATCCCTTTATGGAGGATGCCTGTGCGTGACTTTGTTTTACGTTTGGAGACTGGTGCACAGACAGTCACCACACGATCATTGACAGAAACGGGTCAGGGTCCAGTGGCATGGAGTCCAAGACGACTGGGGACCCTTTTCTGCTGCAGCCTTCTTCCGCCATCGCAGCTGTTGTTGTCGTTCTTAAATCAACCGTCTTCCGCCTGCTCCGCCGTTGAGGTCTTCACCGTATCCCTGGCTAGGGGGCAGTCAGGTACTAGGCCTTTGCCAAGGGCCACCTGGGGTAATAGTAGTAAAGGGGTTAACCTCCTAGTGCCCCAAGACCCCATAGAGGAGCCTCCACTGCCGGATGCACTTTAACGTCATGCCCAGGACACATACCACAAATGTTAAAGGGGAACTAGCCTACATTTTGCCTATCGTTTACAATCGTTATTAGAGAAAAGAAGACAAAAGGTTATTTTTTTATTTCGCTTTCTAACATGTAAAAATGGGCTCGTTCTAGGTGGCTAGCAATGCAGCTAAAGGGAGCAATCATTTCTACCTCTAAATCACTTTAAAAATGCAATTAAAAACCTCCAACAATACTTCATTTAGGTTCCGTAACCTGTATAATAACAAAGCTGTAGTGACATTGTTATTGTAAGAGCAAACACTGAGGAACTCTTTTTCTAGCGTACTAACACATCGGCGTGCTACGGTATTAGCCGTAAAAGCTAGCTACAGAAAGAGATAAGCCAGCTTCTACGTCAACACAAAATGTGTTTGAGTTTGTAATGTACAACACAACGTGATAGAACACCAATCTGTACTGACTGAAAAACATGAACAATCATATTACAGTATCTGTAAATTATTAGCCCACATTTTGTTACAGTACAGGGGAGAAGAAGACGTCACAGAATGCAGGGACGTAGTTAGCACTATTTATATGTATATATATATATATATATATATATATATATATATATATATATATATATATATATATATATATATATATATATATATATATATATATATATATATATATATGTATATATATATATATATATATATATATATATATATATATATATATATATATATATATATATATATATATATATACCTCTTGGTGAGGGTGGTCGCATTTTTCTCCGCTCCCTCCTTCCCTGCTTGCTTTCTTCGTGTCCTTGTCCTGTCTGAACTTTTTTGAAGCCTCTTTCTTTGAGCTGTCCTCAAATCTAAACATCAAACATGGATATGATCAGCTGGACTCTCGACGCAATTGACAAAGTCTTTTCGACAAGGAAACGAGGTTCGGGGGAGCCTGGCTGCCCTGATGGAACCATTGCTGCGGGGTACGTGAGAGACTCCTGGGATAAATGGAGACTCATGTGTCTCTCAGTCCTTTCCATCGAGGACGTGGAAGACATCTACCTATTTGGAACTGTGATCGCGGGGCACCTGCTGATTGGGCTGGGCATTGCTCTGGTGTATTGTCAAATTCGGAAGACGATGGCAGCCACTCAAGGAGCCCAATGGCTGTTCATCGCAATGGAAGGATTGGGTCGGGCTGTGGGAACACAGACTGTGGCGATTTCTGATTTGAATCGCAAAATGGATCTCATCATGGAGAAGCTTGCTGAGAAGAAAGAATTAAATTGAATTTGAGAGAACCAGCATGGACACAGAGCGGGAATGTCATTGTTTTGACTGCTCGAAGAAAACAACATCTTAATCTACGATTTGACTCCCTCGAATGGCCTTGACGCTATCAGGAACAGGCTGTTCTGAAAAACTCCCCCGAGGACTCCTCAACGATGGACGCTTTTGACCTTCTTTTTTTTCAATAACACCTGGTGTCAAACTTTGAGATCGGCCCCAGTCCACAAAAACATTTCAACATCTCACCCAAGTTAATTGGGCATACATGCACGCACCCGCCCCTCCCCCAATCAACACCTTCACCACTGCTTAAATCCTATTCGGGGTTGTGGACGGCTGAGTAGCGCTTTATAGCGGCAGTCGGCCTCCAGGGCCCCAAATCCCCCCCTCTGTTGCGAGTTGTTGTGATTACATGTATCATGTTTATGTGTGCTATGCTATGTGAGGTTTTTTCCTTGGACTCAGTCTGGACCCCTCCCGAGGTTCCAGCCTTAGACTGATACTTTTTTTACTCTTCCCCCTTTCCCAATGTCACCTTTTTCCCACCTTTTTTAAGGAGCGCTGTAAGTGGCTGATCCGTTGGCGGTCCCGTCTTGTCCCCTTGTAACGTATGTCTGCTCTTAGTGGGACTGTGCCGAAAATGAAATTTCAGTTCTTATGTGTCTTGTACATGTTAAAGAATGGACAAAAATAAAGCATCTTCAATCTTGAATATATATATATATAATAGGATGGAGTGTGAAAACTAATCCGAAATGTGTATGCGTGCGACTATGTGTACGGATTAAATGTTGAGTGTTACCCGGAGTGTTGAGCGAGGTGCGGAAGTCCGAGAGGGGCAAAGCAGGCTCGAAGGTCCAGAGACAGGCGGGAAGTTGGGGGCAATAGCGAGGCGTCAAAAGTCCGTGTCCAGGCGGAAGGTCGAGATCCAAAAGGGGCAGCCAGGGAACCAGAGGGGATACGGGGAGATGAGACACACAGCTCGCAATCAGGGAACGGAGGAAATGCTGCTGGAACGACAAGGGACACGAGACAAATGTACACGGAGGGGGAGAAACACAGAGAGAGAGAGTGTGCATACAGCTAGAGATATTCGGCTTACTGTACTGGAACAGGTCGCTACGTTCTGGCCTGGAACGCAGGTCTGCTCTGGCTTAAGAAGCCCAGGGAGCTCATCAGCGACAGGTGTGTTGAGTGCTGACTGATTGATGATTGAATGCAGCCACCTGCTTCAGCCATAGTGGCGCACGCAGGCGGTGCGCTCAGGAGAGCGCACGGATGAATGCGCATAGGAATGCACCCGGGCTGTGACACATTTCATGTTTGTTGTGTACACAGCCAGCTCGACAGCGTGTTTACTGTCGTTGTATGGTGATGTGCCGCATGTATTATGATCAATATTATAGTGACTTACTCGATGGACAGTTGTCTGTTTGGTCCAGCTGGTCAGGGATGTTTCCAGTTCATTTGGGCACTGCAATAATTTGGCATAGCTTGGCTCAAAAGTTCCAGATTCGCAGCAAAATCGCACCGACCTCACTCTTTGGACTTCTGCCTGCTTCAACGTTTCACTCTCTTCTTCGTGCTCGCTTTTTTTTTTTTTTATATTGAATCAACATAGAAAAAACACAAGATACACTTTCAACTAGTGCATCAACCCAAAAAAAACTCCCTCCCCCATTCACACTCATCCACACCCACTCACACAAAAGGGGTTGTTTCTTTCTGCTACCAATATTCTGGTTCCCACAACATGGACAACACGTCTGCAAGGGAAACAGTCCCTGAAGCACACATGATTGTATGTGTTGCTGGTCCACTAACATTTTCATTAATTACTATTTTTTATGTAATTATTTTTATATAGTTTTACTTTCTTTTTTATCCAAGAAAATGTTTATATATTTATCTTTTTTTATTTTATTTATAAAAATTAAAAAAAGGACCCTATCTTCTCCAGACCAGGTTGTAAATGAAATTAGATTTGTTTAAAAGGTTTTTTATAACCAGGTCCAGTCCAGATAATGTCCAAGTCGGGCTCAGCAACACACACCTTTATTCATTTACAATGAAAACAAATAAATAAAATTAGGGAACACAACAGATTGCATATAATATATAAACAAATTTGCATTTTCAGAAAAATAATTTATGTACATTACAGATTATGTCCAGGTCACTCAAATTAGGGAACACAACAACAGATAGAATACAATCTATAAACATAATTCCACTTTCAAAATAAGCCTTTGAGGACTTCCCATCTTTTTTTATGTTTTTTCGCATCATTATCGTTTTCAACCATGCAACTTTCTAAAGTTAAAGAATACTGAATACATTTTTTAAAGAAAGTAATACTAAGTGAATATCTGTTTTACCGAGTACTATAATTAAATTGATTAAATCATGATTGTCAATGAACTCTCCTAAAATAACAGAAACCATATCAAGCTTCATAAACAAACCAATCCTTAAACACATTTTTTCAACTTCCACCCAAAACGAAGACACAATATGACAATACCAAAACAAATGCAGGGTGGATTCAGACTCCTGACAACAAAATCGGCAGTCATCTGATTCTGTCATATTCCATAATTTTAACATTTTCCTTGCGTGTTTGTTTGCGGAACAAGGAACGCACAGTGGATGCCGGAGGTCGGATGGTTCCTGTTATGGAAACGGAAATAAATGCGGCAGTTTATTTGTTTAAAATGACCAAAATACGGTAAATATTTTACATACTACATATTGTTATGAACGTGCCTGTTACTACTTTATACACAGACTTGCAGTGTGTATATAAAATGTTGATGGAGGGTTTTGAAGTTGTTTTAGAGGGCTTTGAAGGCTACAACAGTTTCTCCCATTATCCGCATCTTGAAAGCGATTTTTTAAATAATTTTTAAACCCCCGGCCCCCCAAAAAAGAAGATATCGTTCTCATCTGTCATAATTAAAGTTAATTTAAAGTTAAAGTTCCAATGATTGTCACACACACACACTAGGTGTGGTGAAATGTGTCCTCTGCATTTGACCTATCCCCTTGTTCACCCCCTGGGAGGTGAGGGGAGAAGTGAGCAGCAGTGTGGGCCGCGCTCGGGAATCATTTGGTGATTTAACCCCCAATTCCAACCCTTGATGCTGAGTGCCAAGCAGGGAGGTAATGGGTCCCATTTTTTGTAGTCTTTGGTGTGACTCGGCCGGGGTTTGAACTCACAACCTCCCAGTCTGAGGGCGGACACTCTAACCAAAACATACTTTAAATTGTTTAGTGCCCATTATGAGAATTTCATCATGCAGCAATGTACAGTAGCAACTAATGATTGTGAACGATAGGCCCAATTCCAAAAAGAGTGCAGTTCCCCTTTAAGTCTGCTTAAATGTAAACTAATGAGTGACTTTTACTCAATATTGAAGCAGTAAAAGGATACTTTAAATTGATTAGTGCACATTATGAGAATTTCATCATGCAGCAATGTACAGTAGCAACTCTTCTGATTATTTTCGACAAAACTCTGTGCTAAAATGCTGTTAACTGAAATACTGTGTTGGAAGAGGTAAAATCTACTTGTGCTTTCTGCAAACTCTTTACGGACTTCAACAGTCAGGTATCTACAGTATATCCGTAATTTACCATGTACACCAAGCGCCTTTCTTTTCTGTATACTGTATGTCCACATTGACAGTGTTCAGCCAGCTATTCATCTATTTTCCTGGCTGCATCTTCCTTTTAAGCTTATCTTTAGGGATGGGTATCATTTACGTTTGAACCGCTACGGTACCAATTCTTGGTACATGGGAATTGATATGGGTACTCAACATTTACAACTTTTGGTACTTGTGTGTGTGATCCATCCATCCATCTTCTTCCGCTTATCCGAGGTCGAGTCGTGGGGGCAGCAGCCTAAGCAGGGAAGCCCAGACTTCCCTCTCCCCAGCCATTTCGTCCAGCTCCTCCCGGGGGATCCCGAGGCGATCCTAGGCTAGCCGGGAGACATATTCTTCCCAAAGTGTCCTGGTCTTCCCCGTGGCCTCCTACCGGTCGGACGTGCCCTAAACACACTTCCTTAGGGAGGTGTTCGGGTGTCATCCTGACCAGATGCCCGAACCACCTCATCTGGCTCCTCTCGATGTGGAGGATCAGCGGCTTTAGTTTGAGCTCCTCCCGGATGACAGAGCTTCTCACCCTATCTCTAAGGGAGAACCCCGCCACCCGGCGGAAGAAGCTTATTTTGGCCGCTTGTACCCGTGATCTTATCCTTTTGGTCATAACCCAAAGCTCATGACCATAGGTGAGGATGGGAACGTAGATCGACCGGTAAATTGAGAGTTTGCCTTCCGGCTCAGCTCCTTCTTCACCACAACAGATCGATACAGCGTCCGTATTACTGAAGACGCCGCACCGATCCGCCTGTCAACCTCAAGATCCACTCTTTCCTCACTCATGAACAAGACTCTGAGGTACTTGAATTCCTCCACTTGGGGCAAGATCTCCTCCCCAACACGAAGATGGCATTCCACCCTTTTCCAGGCGAGAACCACGGACTCTGACTTGGAGGTGCTGATTCCCATCCCAGTCGCTTGTTATATCTTGTTTTCTTACTTTACATTTGAGCGTTTTCTACCAAGCATACTTGCTTTGTTGGTGTTTAATATTGCAACATTACTTTGAGGGAGCTTGGCTGTGTCGGCCCTGAGTGCTGCTTGAGTGATTGTTTCCTTGAGCAGGAGATTAGTCTGCAACCGGACGTTACGCATCTGCAACCGGGCATGACGTCGCGTGGTATCGAAATATACACCTTTTGATTCAACGTGAATCGATACACGGTAGAAATAGCAGAATTTGGTTGGTGCCTATAAAAGTACAGAATTTGGTACTGACGGAAGCAGATTTTTACATATATCCATATTTAAGTGTTACTTCTTTAATTTTCATAGTCATATTACAAAACAGCTAGTGTTCTTCCAATTGTGCTCTTTTGGTCTGCAAGTACTGTGTGTCGGCCTTGAAGCATTGGTATGCAGGGAGTAGCCATAACTTATTTTCCTTATCTATTCCTGTGTCCAGCTGAGGAAGACAATGGGCATGTGTTTTGGGCTGGAGGGAGAGACAACGAGGGTGGGAGCGAGAAACACATTATAGAAGAGAAGGCTTCCGTATTTGAGATTAGACCGGTTTTAGCTGCGCTAGTGAATGCTCTGTGCTGGATTGGTCTCATTCTATTTCCAAAGCTTTGGAAATAAATTACAAAATACCTATTCTGTTTCTGGTGGTCCTTCTACTCAGCTTATATGTCATCAAAAGAACTTGGGAGTGACCAGCAACTTAAATTTCCTGGGAGGAAGATCTGCTGGGACGCAACAGTACCCAGCCCTGATTTGGGGTGAGAAACAGGATACACCCTGGACTGGTTGCCAGTCAATCGCAGGAACACCATTACCAGTCCCTTTCATGCCTGTGGACAATTTTAATTTCCAATTAGCCTAACATGCATGTTTATGGATGCGGGAGGAAGCTATTTGGAGAAAGCCTATGCAAGCATGAGAAAACATGCAAACGCCACACATAGATGTTCCAGCAGAGCTTCAGATCTCCCGACTGTGAGGCAGATGTCGTAACCACAATGTCACTGTACACGCCTCATTGTTCCCATATTCTAATAGTTAGATTAGACTTAGACTTAGACAAACATTATAGATCCACAAGAGAAATTGATCAATGTATTCAGAGATGTATTCCTTAAATTGACTGTTTGTGACTCTCTCCTGATTAGGTAACATCCGGAACACAGAGAAGCTGAGCTATGACCGAGAGCAACAGTATGAGATCCAGGTGACTGCCTGGGACTGCGGCCAGAAGAGAGCTTTGCACAGCGTCTCCGTCCGCATTGACGTCAAACCTGTCTGCAAACCCGGCTGGCAAGGTGAGCTGTCTTTTTGCTTGTTTGCCTGTGTGTGTGTGTGTGTGTGTGTGTGTGTGTGTACACAAATATTGTGTGTTTGTACATTCGGAAATGGAGATGCCTTTGTTTGTGTGTGATCAGTTGTCTAAGTGCACAAGAGACTTTTTGTTACGTGGTTTTGTGGGAAGAATCGTGGCACGAGGGGTTTGTACTTTTTTTTATAACCTTGCAGAAACACAGATGTGATTATTTACATTACTGTGTGTGTTCCTCAAAATGTGCTTAATGAAGTATTTAATTTAATGAAGTATTTTTTTTTTCAATTTGTAATCACATTAGTGTAGAGATCAAAAAGCCACCAAACAGTACTGACTGATTTCCGTGACAAGGCACGTAATCAGCCAATGTCTAAAAGAAATGTAGCAATGTTACCCAAGTGGAGCGGAGAAGAGGAGAAGGCAAGAGCAAAGCAAACTGTTTTTATTATAGCTGCCCATTCTATCAACTATTGTAAGTGCAATGGTGCAAGCTCAGCTTTTGTACTGTCAACCGTCTTGTCTTTAGTTAAAACACGGCCACCAAAAAGAGCTGTCGTTTTCCCACCAGTCAAACACTTCCAAAATAAAGATGTCTAAAAAAATGGTGTAAAAAATTAGTGTAGTCCCGATACCAATATTTTGGTACCGGTACCGAAATGTATTTCGATACTGTTCGGTACTTTTCGATACATTTCTAAATAAAGGGGACCACAAAAAATTGCATTATTGGCTTTATTTTAACAAAAAATCTTACAGTACATTAAACATATGTTTCTTATTGCAAGTTTATCCTTAAATAAAATAGTAAACATACAAGACATACAACTTGTCTTTTATTAGTAAGTAAGCAAACAAAGGCTCCTAATTTAGCTGCTGACATATGCAGTAACATATTGTGTCATTTTCCATTCCATTATTTTGTCAAAATTACTAAGGACAAGTGGTAGAAAATGAATTATTAATCTACTTGTTCATTTACTGTTAATATCTGCTTACTTTCTCTTTGAACATGTTCTATCTACACTTCTGTTAAAATGTAATAATCACTTATTCTTCTGTTGTTTGGATGCTTTATATTAGTTTTGGATGATACCACAAATTTAGGTATCAATAGGTATCGAGTCGTTACAGTATCATACATTGGTCATATTCAAAGTCCTCATGTGTCCAGGGACATATTTCCTGAGTTTATAAACATAATAAACATTTTTAAAAAACAAAAACAGATTTTGTGATGCTAAAAAATATCGATGTAATCATAGTAGTATTGACTAGATACGCTCCTGTACTTGGTATCATTACAATGGATGTTAAGTGTAGATTTACATTGTGATGCCGGTGAGCTACGGTGTGTAGTGAAGCATGTTTAACTATTCCTCGTCCTGCAGTTATTGTACTTGTACTTGACCAGTACTTTTTATATATATATAGTACCGAATATGATTCATTACTATTGTGGTACTATACCAGGGGTCACCAACGCGGTGCCCGCGGGCACCAGGTCGCCCGCAAGGACCAGATGAGTCGCCCGCGGGCCTGTTGTAAAAAAAAAATAAATAAAAAATTAAAAAAAAAATTTAAAAAAAAAAAAAAAATTTTTTTTTTTTTTTTTTTTAAATTAAATCTACATAGAAAAAACACAAGATACACTTTCAATCAGTGCATCAACCCAAACAACCTCCCCCATGCACACTCATCCACACCCACTCACACAAAAGGGGTTATTTCTTTCTGCTACCAATATTCTGGTTCCCACAACATAGACAACACATCTGCAAGGGACACAGTCCCTGAAGCACACATGATTGTATAGGCTGCTGGTCCACTAACATTTTCATTAATTAGTATTTTTTATGTAATTATTTTTATATTGTTTTACTTTCTTTTTTATCCAAGAAAATGTTTTTTATTTATTTATCTTATTTTATTTTATTTTTAAAAAAAGGGCCTTATCTTCAACAGACCAGGTTGTCAATGAAATTAGATTTGTTTAAAGGTTTTTTTTAAACCAGGCCCAGTCCAGATAATGTCCAAGTCGGACTCAGCAACACAGACCTTCATTCGTGTACACAGAAAAAAATTAGGGAACACAACAGATTGCATATACTTTATAAACAAAATTAAATTTTCAAAATAAGCATTTATGTACAGTCCAGATTATGTCCAGGTCACTCAAATTAGGGAACACAACAACAGATATCATATAATCTATAAACATAATTATACTTTCAAAATAAGCCTTTGAGGACTTCTCATCTTTTTTTAAATGTTTTTTGGCATCATTATCGTTTTCAACCATGTAACTTTCTAAAGTTAGAAAATACTGAATAAATGTTTTAGAGAAAGTAATACTAAGTGAATATCTGTTTTTGGCCTTAAAAATAAACATTTTACCGAGTACTATAATTAAATTGACTAAATCATGATTGTCAATGAACTCTCCTAAAATAACAGAAACCACATTAAGCTTCATAAACAAACCAATCCTTAAACAAATTTTTTCAACTTCCACCCAAAACAAAGACACAATATGACAATACCAAAACAAATGCAGGGTGGATTCAGGCTCCTGACAACAAAATCGGCAATCATCTGACTCTGTCATATTCCATAATTTTAACATTTTCCCTGTGGGTAAGAAGTTATAAATAATTTTAATTTGAAAATAAAGATTTTGCACATCGATAGTGGTTTTATAGATTAGTTTGAATATGGCATCCCATGGCAACGGGCAGTCAAAAAAGTCCTCCCATTTTCCATTTGTGTTGTATGAGGCAGCCTTCAAAGATTTCTTTATTAAATAAAAATTGTATATTTTTCTATTTACTTTAGTTCCTTTTTGCCAACTAGAATTTCTTATTAGAGGTTTACAAACTAATAATTTAGTAGTTCCATAATTAATTATTTGTTTCCATCTTTTCCCAATTACTCCAGTTAGTTGATAAAATGAAAAGCTTGAGCAAGCATCACATACATAGCTCTAAATTCATCATACTTCATAATTTTACCATTCTCATTGATAATATCATTGACAAAAATGATTCCTCTTTCAAACATATTTTTCCAAAGGAAAGGCTTTCCATCTATTACAATATTAGAGTTCATCCATATTAACTGCTGCAAAATATCGTCTCTTTTTTCTGGCACATAAAATTGAAAACACCACTATGAGTGGATTGTTTCCTTTATGAACCCCGCCATGTTTCCCAGCAGACTCTCTGGGAGGGGATCACTTGTAAAAAAGGATACAATTTCTTTTGATACAGTACATGTTTTTTGTCCAACAGGACATTTGTGTATTACTCAATGTTTAAATACATCTTTGGAACAATTGATGCTTTTAAAGACAGACACATAGCTTCAAGGTTGAGAAGTTTCAGGCCCCAATATTCATACTCTTTGTACAAAACCTTTCTTTTAATCTTTTCTGGTTTGCCGTTCCAGACAAAATCGAAGACCCTCCGCTCATAAATCTTAAAAAAGTTTTGTGATGGAGCTGGTAATGACAAAAACAAATAAATAAATTGAGGAATAATTAACGAGTTGGCAATAGACATTTTACCATACAAGGTTAGGGATTTCCCTTTCCATAATTGCATAATTTTGTCCAGCTTTCTTAGTCGATTATCATAATTTACTGAGCCTAAATCTTCCAGATTTTCTGGGACAACAACACCAAGTATGTTAACTGGTCCATCTGTCCACAAAACAGGCACTTTGCATTCCATTCGAAAGGACGTTCCCTTTAGATTTCCGATCCTTAACATTTTACATTTATCATAATTAAGCTTAAGGCCAGATTGCTGTGAAAATATGTCCAAAAGATTAAGAAGTTTCCGCAAACAATGAGGAAAAATCGTATCTTTGTGAATCAGCCTTTTCTGACATGAACTTCATCAAGAACAAACACAGAACACGCCTCACTGATGCACATCTGCAAGACTCACTCAGAGTTGCAGTGTCAAGTTACACACCAGAGTACAACACACTAGTTAACAGCATGCAATGCCAGGCTTCCCACTAACTGACAAAGAAACAGATAACAGATTTGGTGTCCAGTTCAAAGTGTGACATGATTTAAAAATTTGAGAGTTTACTTTTGTATTTTACATGAGTTATTATTTGTACAAACATGGTGCAAAGTAATTCATGATTTGTTAAAAAATATTAGTGGCTAGCTAGTTAAAATGGGATATTGTGATTTCACAAGACTGTCTTAGAAGTGATCATTTGAAAAATGTGCACTTAGAGAAAATATAAAAACAAAGTGTTGCATATTGATATTTATCTGTTTCTATATATATTTATTGTGAGAAATCATTAAGATGATCAGTGTTTCCACAAAGATAAATATCATTAATTATTAATAATAACAGAGTTAAAGGTAAATTGAGCAAATTGGCTACTTCTGGCAATTTATTTAAGTGTGTATCTAACTGGTAGCCCTTCGCATTAATCAGTACCCAAGAAGTAGCTCTTGGTTTCAAAAAGGTTGGTGACCCCTGTACTATACCAATACCGGTATACCGTACAACTCTAAACTGTATTAAATGTTGGTTAATGTTTTTCTTCATTACAGTAAAAGTGTTGGGATCAGTGATAGTCATTGCGTGGCTCGCCAAACTTTAATGTGCAGCTCGCATGGTAGTTCTAACAACATGATATATATCTTAGGGCTGTCAAAAATAACGAGTTCAATCATGGGACTAATTACAAAAGATCATCGCATTAATCATTTATATACACAGGTTAATCACACAATTTATTTTGAGTGTACATGCTCCTGTACCTTACTGTGGATGATTACTTGAAAGGCAGCACCATGTGCTATATTTGCTATATACTTATTTTACAGAGGAATTTACCAATTAATTAATTAAAACTGGTGGCTAACTAAATACTTGTTTGTCCAGCTTGTGTGTGTATATATACAGGTATATATATATATATATATATATATATATATATATATATATATATATATATATATATATATATATATATATATATATATATATATATATATACATATATATATATATATATATATATATATATATATATATATATATATATATATATATATATATATATATATATATATATATATATATATATATATATATATATATATGTGTGTGTATATATACAGGTATATATATATATATATATATATATATATATATATATATATGTGTGTATATATACAGGTATATATATATATATATATATATATATATATATATATATATATATATATATATATATATATATATATATATATATATATATATATATATATATATATATATATATATATATATACACACACATTAGGGCTGTCCCACGATTCGATTCAAAATCGATTTTTTTTCTTCAATTCAACACGATTCTCGATTCAAAAACGATTTTTTCCAGATTCAAAACGATTCTCTATTCATTCAATACATAGGATTTCAGCAGGATCTACCCCAGTCGGCTGACATGCAAGCAGAGTAGTAGATTTTTGTAAAAAGCTTTTATAATTGTAAAGGACAATGTTTTATCAACTGATTGCAATAATGTACATTTGTTTTAACTATTAAATGAACCACAAATATGACTTATTTTATCTTTTTGAAAATATTGGACACAGTGTGTTGTCAAGCTTATGAGATGCGATGCAAGTGTAAGCCACTGTGACACTAGTGTTCATTTATTTTTATTTTTATAAATGTCTAATGCTAATGTCAATGAGGGATTTTTAATCACTGCTATGTTGAAATTGTAACTAATATTGATACTGTTGTTGATAATATTTATTTTTGTTTCACTACTTTTGGTTTGTTCTGTGTCGTGTTTGTGTCTCCTCTCAATTGCTCTGTTTATTGCAGTTCTGAGTGTTGCTGGGTCGGGTTTGGTTTTGGAAGTGGATTGCATTTTTATGGTATTGCTGTGTATTGTTTTGTTGGATTGATTAATAAAAAAATTTAAAAAAATACATACTTAATAAATAAAACAATTTTAGAAAAAAACTATTTTTTAAAAATGAGAATCGATTCTGAATCGCACAACGTGAGAATCGCCATTCGAATTCAAATCGATTTTTTCCCACACCACTAATATACATATTTATATACAGATAGATATATATATATATATATATATATATATATATATATATATATATATATATATATATATATATATATATATATATATATATATATAAAGTTGTATATATATATATATACTGTATATAGTTATGTATATTATATCATGTTGTTGTTTTTTAGCCCAATGTGGCCTACAAGTCAAAAAGTTGTGTTTGTATGACAGACGGGCGTACACATAATGGGAGGACGGCTCGATCCATAAATCGGTCATTTTCATACCAAGGATAATATCAGTATATGATCGATACTAGGGTGATTAAATCAATATTTTTGTTTTTACAAAATAATTTTGAATTTTTTTTTTCGTTTATTTGTAAATTGTAATTTGTAAAGTCCCTGGACACAAGAGGACTATTACGGCAAAAATCTGAACATTCAAATGAAACAAGTAGATAGCAGTTTTGTTTTTTGTTTAGCATTGTGAACCTTTAACTTTTTTTTGCTCAAACAATTGTATGTATTTAGAGAGAACAGGGAGGTAATTTAAATAGTGTGTTGTTATGTTTTGTTATCATCCTGTGTTTCCTTCTGATTATAATAGTGATAACAATTAAAAGTTAATACATGTGATTGGTATTGGCCGATCTTACTTATGGATGATTGTTATCGCAGTCTGCAGCATAAAGCCCTAATTGCAACACCTCTACTTTAGTGTCTTCTTCCACCCTCTATTTTTCTGTTTCTTTGCTTTCCCCTTTAAAGCCTTCCTCGCTTTTTTCAATCCCCCCATTCCCTGAATAATCATCTTGTCAAGTTTCCCTGCTGTGATCAACATCACTTTAGAAAGAGCTCCCTGACATCTCAAGATGGCGCACGAGAAAACTGTCACGGCACCTCTAACAAGAGCAATGCAAAGAGACATGTGTCTGCTTTGAGCATCACAACTCCAAACCAGAAGCACACCCTATGTCTGCCAACGCAACACAACAATGAAACATGCCATGGCAGATAAACACATGTAAACGAGTGGAATCTGTGCAATGACAGTGTCACCAATGTCACATCTCCAGAACAGTTGATGGTACGAGTGCAACTACTCATCGACAGAAATCGATAATACAATTTATCGCTGAACAATACATTTTTCGATAGTCGTGATGTCATTACGCATGTTTTTTCCGAACGTAAACGAACATGCGACCAAGTGTGTGAGTCATTGCGGTCAATGCAACACTGCTTGTGAAATAATCAAAAGGCATGGGAATATTTCTCCTAAAACACATCAAAAACACAAATAACTTGCTTGAAACGCAAAGCAGACCTTGTTTTTCAATAATTTACGTCTGTAATGCGGGAGCTTTTAAAGTGCAGGCGTGTCGGACGTCTCCAACTCTCCACGGTAGGATAAGTAGCTGGTTAGCTAGCTATCTAACAACAGAGAGACAGTAAAAAGGTTTCTCATTGTAATCCCATTGGGTTGAGTTTTTCCTTGCCCTGATGTGGGGTCTGAGCCGAGGATGTCGTTGTGGCTTGTGCAGCCCTTTGAGACACTTGTGATTTAGGGCTATATAAATAAACTTTGATTGATTGATTGTTTGATTGATTGAAAAAATAGCTTCAACTACGGTAAATACCGTAATTTCCGGACTATAAGCCGCTACTTTTTCCCCTCGTTCTGGTCCCTGCGGCTTATACAAGGGTGCGGCTTATTTACGGCCTGTTCTTCTCCGACACCGACGAAGAGGATTTCGGTGGTTTTAGTACGCAGGAGGAAGACGATGACACAATGATTAAAGACTGACTTTTCATATACCGGTAGGCTGGTTATTTTGATAACGTACAGGCGAGCACTTTGTATTACTTTGCACCGTTGTATTATTTGTACTCTGCACGAATGCTGTTCGCCATGTCAAAGATGTGAAAGTTTGATTGAATGATTGAAAGATTTATTGTTAATAAATGGGACGCTTTGCGTTCCAAACAGTCATCTCTGTCCCGACAATCCCCTCCGTGGTAGCAGGAACCCCTATATACTACGGTAATTACACATCAAAACCCTGCGGCTTATAATCGGGTGCGGCTTATATATGGAGCAATCTGTATTTTCCCCTAAATTTAGCTGGTGCGGCTTATAGTCAGGTGCGGCTTATAGTCCGGAAATTACGGTAGTCTGTATTTATATAGCGCTTTACTATACCTGCACGATTATACGTCACATTCACCCATTCACACACATACCCACACTGATGGGGGAAGCTGCCATGCAAGGCACTGACCACGACCCATCAGGAGCAAGGTGAGTAACAAGTCGTGCCCAAGGACACAACCACCGTGACTTGGATGGCGGACGCCGGTTGTGAACCAGGAACCCTAAATTTGCTGGCACGGCCGCTACACCGCCCACCATCATTTTAGCCAAACGTCCCCCAGCTAAACTTTGTCTTTATACTGATCATGTTAAACTAATTTTAGTTTTTTTTAAATTATACTTTTATTGTGTTATTTATTATTTTATTTATTGCTATTATTACTACTCCTATTCTCTCAAGGTTATGTTTGTTTTAGGTTTTTAATGTATTATTTATATTTTATTTTTACATATTGTTCTAATTAATTTCATATTATTATTATTATTTTTGGATGGTGTTAATGTAATTATTCTTCAGTGTGAAAGCCTCAAAGGTGGCATTTTTCTTTAATCCTCAGTGCCATGCCAAGTTTTGTTTTTGTCAATAGTGCTCTGTATATGTGTGTCTGTGTGTGTGCTTTCATCTCTTCTTTCAATTTTTTTTGTAAAGCACTTTGTGTTGCCACTTGCCTGCTCATGGAAAGTGCTATACAAATAAAGTTTGATTGATTGTTTGACTGAGTGACTGTGTTCCGCTTATTAAACACATCATCATCACAAAATATATTGTTTTGGAGTAAGCTAGATAGCTGTGGCGTTGTTTTGTTGTTTGTTTTTATTACTACTATTTTTACTGTCCTTTGTTTACATAAAAAATATATATACTTTGTTTTTACCGGCACTTCCCCTTCATTTTTAAGTTGACAATTGTTCAATAATATTTTTTTTATTTTTTTTGCAGCCTATTGAGCGGCACAGTTCATAAATACATATTTCATAGTCATCTAGGCACTGGTAAACTTACCGACTTAATTTTCACTGGACAATGAGTTGACAACGTGTGGTTCTTAGCTCATTGACCAGTGCGGTTGTGCCAGTGAACATTAGTAAACCTCACTCCCTGAGACCTTTAGATCTTGCACCAAACAGCAAGTTGACAGCTATGGATTTTAGCTCTATTCATGGCACTCTGGTGTTGTCAAGATACCAATATTTTGATACCGGTACCAGTACCAAAATTATTTGGATACATTTTGGTACTTTTTGGTACTTTTCTAAATAAAGGGGACCACAAAAAATTGCTTTATTGGCTTTATTTTAACAAAAAATCTTACAGTACATTAAACATATGTTTTTTATTGCAACTTTGTCCTTAAATAAAATAGTGAACATACACGACAACTTGTCTTTTAGTAGTAAGTAAGCAAACAAAGGCTCCTAATTTAGCTGCTGACGTATGCAGTAACATATCGTGTCATTTTCCATTCTATTATTTTGTCAAAATTATTAAGGACAAGTGATAGAAAATGAATTATTAACCTACATGTATTCTTCTGTTTGATACTTTACATTAGTTTTGGATGATACCACAAATTTGGGTATCAATCCGATACCAAGTAGTTACAGGATCATACATTGGTCATATTCAAAGTCCTCATGTGTCCAGGGACATATTTCCTGAGTTTATAAACATAATATACATTTAAAAAAATAAAAGAAGTTGTGATGCCAAAAAATATTGACGTAATCATAGTTAGCCTAAAAATATCTCAAGCTTAATTTAAAAGCCCATGACTGAATCAGAGCTACTGTACAGGTGTACGCTTCATATTCGGATTAGTTATAGTTGATGATTAGTCGACTCTTAAAATTGTCGTTAGTTGCAGCCCTAGTTGTTGGTAAGATGGTAATGTAAAGTAGTAAAAACAACTGTGAACATCCATCCATTCATCCATTTTCTACCGCTTGTCCCTCTAGGGATCGCGGGGGGTGCTGGAGCCTGGACAACACCCTGGATAACATGTTTGGCTTTAATTAATCTCTACAATCTGCTTTTTCAGTTGGAGTTTGGAGGTAGTCAATGGAAAGGCCAGGGACAAAAAACGATCTAAATGGAGTACTTTGCAGTTTATGAAAAATCTGCACAACATAAGGAATTCAGGTCACGGAATCAAACAGTGTAACATCAAAAACGACACAATGAAAGAAAACAGTCAATGCTTTCCTCATTTGTTTCCGGTTTTAATATTAGCACATGAAGGTTGTTCCACATCTAGGTGACAGAACGTGGCACCGTGCTGTGACGTGTCTATTTCTGTACTTCATGCCAAAGGGTTAAGAAAATACAAACAAGGTTGGAAGCGAGTGGAAATACAAACAACAAGTACTTTAAAAGAACCGTGTTGATGCAGACACTTAGGAGACTCAGCGACAACTTGAAAGCCAGACACACACACACACACACCAGACATCGTCATGCATCCTAATCGTAGCGATGAAGGTGGTTTTAAGGCCACGTGCACGTGTTCTGACGTACAAAGTGTAAGACCGAATTTTTCCGTCATCCGTCGTCTGTCCAATAATTCCCCAGCTCTCTGGGCTCTCATTGATAATCCTACATGTCTTTAAAGTTTGTAATATATTGGTGTATGTTTGTCAGCTACAGATTTTTAGATGTGCATATTCAAACATACTCGGGATACACTCTTGGTGATGAAAGGGCAGTTGTCTTTTCAAGCCATGTTTGGCAGCAGAGATGAAGACAAGGATGCAGAAGCAGAAGTAAATGTCACAGCCACAGATTAAGGGATTTCTAATGGGCCTTGGGGCTGTTGTAGTATTGGAGCATGGGTTTTTCAAAATGTGAGACATGTCTCCCGCTTGGGTGCATGGCGCTAAAGCATTTCAGGGGAAGATGGGGAGTGACTGGAATACCTGCAGTGAGTAGAATAACCGCCTGAGAACCAGCATTCTCTGCAGTAGACATTTGTTGTTTGGCTCTTTGGACGGAGGGACAAAATATTAGACTTTAAAAATCTCTGTATTAGAGGACAAGTTTAACAAACTTGAAATATGGCGTAAAATATATGATCAAAATGTATCAGATCAATGTTGATATGGGCGAATACTCAAGGCTGCAATGTCAATATCGTATCAGATTTCAATCAATTGTATCAGGGCACTCCTAATTACTTTAGATTAAAAAAAAACATAAGTTCAATACCTGTTGCCCTCATCGGGGCAAGAAAGCATTTAGGTTTTCAGCACCGAAGGCTTGGAATAACCTACAATCGAATCTTCAACTTCAAACCCTTGTTACATTAAATGAGTTTAAAGCTTCTGTGAAAGGATTGCAGTCTACCTTGTCTGTATGCACATGTGTTATGTGAGCAAGTTTTAACCCTTGTATTATGTTGAAAAAAAATGACATTGATTATGTTGCGGGTCATTTTGACCCGTACTGTGTAAATGCACTCAAAACAGCCAAGAAAACAGGTTAAACCAATAACAACTTTATTTTAGGTTATATAAACATTTAGAAAAGTGACATACAATACATTTTTAATTCCAACACTATATTTAAGAAATACTTTAACTTCAACTTTAACTTCATCCCAGCGAACTTCAACATTTTCAATGTTCTCCAAATTTTCTTCAACATTTTCAATGCTCTCCACATGATGGTGTGGTGCACCACACACATCCCCTGATTCTTCTCAGATGTTCCTCCAGGTAGCTTTCCAGTGTATACTTGCATATTCCATGCTTAGCTGGATTTTGCATCACAGGCTGCCCATATTTTGAAGCCATACTTGGCGGGCTTGTTGGGCATGTACTGTCGGAAAGGACAGCACCCCCTGAATGGAACAAGGCGCTCATCTACAGTAACATGGGGACCAGGATTGTACAACAAAGGTACATTTTTAACCCATTTATCCCACACATCTCTGATCGCAGCTAGTTTGTCTCTTTCACGTCGACCAGCTCTGGTGTCGCGGTTGTCTAAGCGGATCACACGAGATATCATGTGGAATGTCTCCAGAGACATTGTTGCACGAAAGATTGGCCTTCCATTCTCTTCATTCTATAGACTTGCAGTGGCTTCTCCCTTTGACCTGTACACTCCAGCTAATAACAGAACTCCAATGTAAGCATGCAAGTCAGTCTGATCCAGTGGCTTCCATTTCTCTTGAAACACACGTCTCCCCTCCAAGTTGGTCATTTCCAGTATAATCCTCTGTATTGGAGGGGATATGAAGAGCTGAAATGCTGATTGAATCTCATCAACTCGTGTGACAGCAAATCTTGTAGGACCGGGAGTCATTTTGATCACATTGGAGGATGATAGTCTGCCTCGGCTTGGGTGTGGTGTTGTTGACCATTTTATATTACCGTACTTAGATGCCCTTGTCCCCTCTGTGGTTAATGATTGCTGGATTCCTTGGTTTTCATCTGTTGGAGGAACAACGGCAGACTCGTCCTCTGAATCCTCCTCATTGTAGGAAAATTGACAATCTGGATCAGCAATAACATTGTCCTCTGTCTCTGAAAAATCCTCTGTTTCTGGAATCTCTTCCTCTACATCACTATCCCAGTTAAAAATCAGGGATAAAGCCTCCTCAGATGTCATCATTCTGGAGCTCATTTTCTGGTGAGTTTGTCAAAGAGATGACATGAGAACAGTGACAAAGACAAGTGTGAGAAAGTTCCCTCTCTTCACACACCTGGCTCTGGGTCTCAGAGGCAATCAAACTACAAACAATTGTACATCAAAGTAAAAAGTACATCATAGAGACATGTTTATTTTGGATCTGAACAGCTGTTTACCCACATCAAAGCGTCTGGGTCAAAATGACCCGCAACATCATCTTTGTATACAACTCTCTAGACAGACATTCCACTACACATCAAAGTGTCCAGATTTTACACACCTGTTCATGACCCTAGATGAGGAAAAGTCACCAAATGTCAGCAAGAAAAAGAAAGGATAACCAGTATTTTGATCAACACAAAAACTGAAATGGGTCAAATTGACCCTTAACATAATACAAGGGTTAATGTTGTAAATGTGATGTTTTATGTGTTGTTTACTGTTTTTTAATGTAACCTTGCTGCTGCCCTCTTGGCCAGGTCTCCCTTGGAAAAGAGATGTTTGATCTCAATGGGATTTTACCTGGTTAAATAAAGGCTAAATAAAATAATAAATAATTGGGGTTTATTGTTTATTGAGGATCCCCATTAGCCGACGCACAAACGCCAGGCTAGTCTTCCTGGGGTCCTTTTCAAAAGTTCAAAGTAAAATAATAACACACAGATGATGGGGACGGGGTGGCGTAGTTGGGAGAGTGACCGTGCCAGCAACCTGAGGGTTTCCTGTATCGACCCCCACCTTCTACCAACCTCGTCACGTCCGTTGTGTCCTTGAGCAAGACACTTCACCCTTGCTCCTGATGGGTCGTGGTTAGCGCCTTGCATGGCAGCTCCCCGCTGGATACTCAGTTGACAGCTCGGGCTTTTAGCTTGATGCCGAGCCCTGTGCAGCACACACAGGCTGAACCAGGTGGGTTACACTAGCGCTGTAGTCGCCGATTCGAGCCTTGTGTGCAGGGCTGTACTGCACGCAATGGCAATTGACTAAAACTCTCCTAAATATGTGGATGTGAATGTGAAGGATATCAATCCTAGATGCTTGAGCTAACTTTATTGGTCCTGAAAATACAAAACCCAAAACCAGTGAAGTTGGGACATTGTGTAAATCGTAAATAAAAACAGAATACAATGATTTGCAAATCATTTTCAATTTATATTCAATTGAATACACTGTAAAGACAGGATACTTAATGTTCGAACTGAGAAACGTAATGAAAAAGACGTTTGAATGGCAGCATGTTGCTGCAAAACCTGTATGCACCTGTCAGCATTAATGGTGCCTTCACTGGTGTGTAAGTTACCCATGCCTTGGGCACTAATACACCCCCATACCATCACAGATGCTGGCTTTTGAACTGTGCGCCTATAACAGTCCGATTGGTTCTTTTCCTCTTTGGTCCGGAGGACACGACGTCCACAGTTTCCAAAAATAATTTGAAATGCGGACTCGTCAGACCACAGAACCCTTTTCCACTTTGCATCAGTCCATCTTAGATGAGCTCGGGCCCAGCGAAGCCGGCGGTGTTTCTGGGTGTTGTTGATAAACGGTTCTGGCTTTGCATAGTAGAGTTTTAACTTGCACTTACAGATGTAGCGACAAACTGTAGTTACTGACAGTGGTTTTCTGAAGTGTTCCTGAGCCCATGTGGTGATATCCTTTACACACTGATGTCGCTTTTTGATGCAGTACCGCCTGAGGGATCGAAGGTCACAGGCATTCAATGTTGGTTTCCGGCCTTGCTGCTTACGTGCAGTGATTTCTCCAGATTATCTCAACCTTTTGAATATATTATGGACCGCAGAGGGTGAAATCTCTAAATTCCTTGCAATAGCTCGTTGAGAGATGTTGTTCTTAAACTGTTCAACACTTTGCTCACGCATTTGTTCACAAATTGGTGACCCTCGCCCCATCCTTGTTTGTGAATGACTGAGCATTTCATGAAAGCTTCTTTTATACCCAATCATGGCACCCACCTGTTCCCAAGTAGCCTGTTCACCTGTGGAATGTTCCAAATAAGCGTTGGATAAGCATTCCTCAACTTTCTTAGTCTTTTTTGCCATTGTGCCAGCTTTTTTGAAACATGTTGCAGGCATCAAATTCCAAATGAGCTAATATTTGCAAAAAAATAAGTTTACCAGTTTGAACGTTAAGTATCTTGTCTTTGCAGTCTATTAACTTGAATATAGGTTGAAAAGGATTTGCAAATGCCAACTTCACTGGTTTTGGGTTTTGTATATAACCCAGTGTTTTTCAACCACTGTGCTGTGTGCCGTGAGATACAGTCTGGTGTGTCGTGGGAGATTATGTCATTTCACCTAATTGGGTTAAAAAATATTTTTTTCTAACCAGTAATTATCATCCGCAAATGTACCGTTGTTGAGTGTCTGTGCTGTCTAGAGCTCGGCAGCGTTACCATGTAATACTCTTCCATATCAGTAGGTGGCAGCAGGTAGTTAATTGCGTTGTAGATGTTTGTCATGATCACAATATGCAGACGACAGTGGGAGGCAGCGTGCAGGTAAAAAGTCATCTCACGCTTAAACCAAAAATAAACAAAAGGCGAGTGCCGGTAAGAAAAGCCATTGAAGCTTAGTGATGGTTATGCAAAATGAAACTAAATCTGAACTGGCTGCAAAGTAAACAAAAACAGAATGCTGGACGACAGCAAAGACTTACAGCGTGTGGAGCAGACGGCGTCCACAAAGTACATCCGAACATGACATGACAATCAACAATGTCCCCGCAAAGAAGGATAGCGTCTGCACAACTTAAATAGTGTTCATTGCGAAAACAAAGCTGGTGCGGGGAATAGCATTCAAGGAACATATGAAACTGCTGCAGGAAAATACCAACAAAACAGGAAAAGCCACCAAAAATAGGAGCGCAAGACCAGAACTAAAACTGCATAGGAAAACACCAACAACTTCAAAATAAGTCACGGCGTGATGTGACAGGTCGTGACAGCAAACCTACTTTGAGACAAGAGCTAAAGTGATGCATGGTTGGTTATAGTTTGAATTCAAATCCAACAATTGCGAGAACGACTTTTTATTGTCAATATCGGCTGCTGAGTTTCATTCTTTAATGTTTTCTGCTGGTGGTGTGCCTTGGGATTTTAAACAATGAAAAAAATGTTCCTTGGCTCAGAAAAGGTTGAAAAACACTGATAAAACCTTTAGCTTGCTGCGAGTCGCAAAAAAAAAAAATGTGTATTTGTGTGTGGGGTGTCTCATCTCAAGATTCTGGACCCTTACTTATAGTATGTCGATCAGTGTTGGGGGCAAACGTGCGTGGGGACCTCCCAGTGGAGACAACAAACCCTGTGGCAGACATGCTGGAGGCATCACAGTTTATATGCCAACAAGCTGTGGATTCCCGCTGGATCGTCCCTGAGGAGATCAAAAACATGCCCCGTAGTCCGCTTAGTCTGTTGCCATCATGAGCAGCATGAAAAAAAAAACAATACCAATAGTATCCCCAGTGCAACATTGCACAGTTCACCTCGGCAACTCCTGTGCTTCCTACACCTACACAGGATTAAATGTGTAGTTTTCACACAGTCCTCAAAGGGGCCCGAGTGAGAAACATGAAACAAATTTCCTCCATTCAAGCGCTTACCCAAAGCAACAGGGAACATTTTTAATTAGAATTAATCCCATTAGAGGCTTTATAATACTGTTGTACTGACTGTGAAAATAATATGTCACCTAAGGTCTCACACAGATTAGACTCTACTGTATGCTGCCAGTGGTTTACCAGGGCATTTTCAAACGTGTTGTATTCAAAACTTTGCAGGCACAGGTTGGGTCCCAGTGCACAAAGCAGCAACTGTTATCATTATGCTTATAATACAACGCGTGCTTGAAACAAGGGCTGCGGAGTATCGAGGAGAGCAAATATTGAAGCACGGTTTAGTTTGATGATGACATGTTGGCATTCATTGAGGATGGCGGCAGAAAAAAGTGGCAGTCATTTAAATGGAAATTACATCTTCCACTGACGGTCAAGACATTTAATGACAACCTTTCAGCACAGAGACAGCTTAAATATGGTCTCTGCAGCCAATACACACGTTCACAGTTGAACATGACTATCATTCAAATTAACAAACACTTTGTCTTGTCACATTTTGGTTTTTCATCTTTTTTAAGAGCATACAACAGCATCACTTATAATTGTATAGTTTGCTAAATTCATTAAAAAACACGGCATATAGACATAAGAATATGGGTAACACTTTAGTAAAAAACACTGCATACAAACATAAAAATATGGGTAACACTTTAGTATGGGTAAAATATTCACCATTAATTAGTTGCTTATTAACATGCAAATTAGTAACATATTGGCTCTTAATTAGTCATGAAGTACTTATTAACAGTGTTGGGTTAGTTACTAAAAACCAGCAACTAGTTACAGTTACTAGTTACTTTATTTCAAAAGTAACTCAGTTACTAACTCAGTTACTTATACCAAAAAGTTTTTCTTCGGAGCTTTTTTCTTTAAAAGTTCCCATTAATGCCCTTTTAGCCTTCATTTCAGTACTGTTATTGCACTGGAAAATAATACAATCTGTTGATCAACTTCACATGCATTTGCATCACTGAACTCTGCTAAGCAATGTTGTCTACATACAACACACAAAGACAAAGATATGTTTCAAAGGGCCAATTTATTTCAGGCCGGAACAAATTGACACGACTATTTTAAATAGCTGCAACATAACATACATAAGTAACAAACAGCATAATAACAACATAGCTGTAAACCTGGCTTCACCTAAGGAAGGCACACGTGACATACACAAAGCCTAACCAGGCAGATTTAAATTGTTGTTTTGGGCATTTAGACGGGATCTTTGATCCAAGACACAACTTACATTTAACTAAAATGTTCTTTTCTTTGTGCTCGACAAAAAAAAAAAGTGAGAACATCTCCATTTTAAGACACTCGTGTCAAGTGTCGAGAGCTGCGGCTCCGTTGTTAGTAAACACAGACACCCCCCCCCTTTAATTGCAGTCATGGCCATTCCGCTCCCTTACCTGTCCGTGATTGACAATCAGGAGACGCACCTGTCCCTGGTTGCCAATCAGGAAGAGTCTCAAGCCAGCTTATTTGGTAGGACGACGCTGGCTCCTTTACTACTACTATCACTGACTGGTGGTCCACTGACTGCCTCGATCACGTTGGTGCAACATTTTCCCCCCAACAAAAAAATGGCTTATCAGTGTTGTAAGCAGGTTGCAAAGCACAAAGCAATGCAAACAACAATGATTCAGCGCCCTGCTCCTGATGGAGCTGGCTTAAGAGGGTTTGTAATTGGCAACCAGGGACAGGTGTGTCTCCTTATTGCCTATCAGGGACAGGTAAGGGGGGGGCCAACTAGACAATAAAAGCGCTGGACAGGAACTGAATAGTCCAACCTGTCACAAGTATTAATGGCAGCGAAATAAAGCTGCAACGTGTTTTTTCCATAAAAAAGGGCTTTTATGAGAGGAAAAAAAACAGTTTGCACCAGTTTGTCTCCTGATTGCCAACCAGAGACAGGTGAAGGTGCAATCGCTCAGACGAGAGTAAAGGGGAAACAAAACAGGAATCAAAGTATGACGGACTATAAAATAATTAAATAAGAGCGCTGTACAAGAACTAAATAACAAAACACAGGAAAACAACAAACACTAGCCAAACCTGTCATGACAAATTGCATTAACTGCACCTTACTGATTAAAGGGTAACTGCACTTTTTTTGGAATGTTGCCTATCGTTCACAATCATTATGAAAGACATGACGACAGATTTAGTTTTTTTAATGCATTCTAACTCGTAAATAAAAGTGTGCTTGCAGCGAAGGCAATGGGAGGTCCCCTATTCCGCCCATAAAACACAAAAGTGCCAACAATACTCCATTTACATTGCGTGACTTGAATATAGACCAAGTATTAGTGATACTGTTACGCACACAAACTATTTATGGCGGCGCCGTGATCACTAGCATGTGTGCCTATGTTTACATCATCGAGTGGTAAGGTGCTTACTTTGCTTGTGAAAGTTTATTGTAGATCTTATATCAGGCCTTTCACCTGGATAGTAGAAGCACAAAGACGTATTGCGACAAGTTGGTACACTTTGACAGCCAATTTAGACCCGGAAATGGCGAGAACGACACAAAGATACGTTTGGTTCCACCCCCCTTTTCTTCTTGAGGATTATGAGTCATTTTTCATCCAAAACGGGACTATAACAAGATTATATCAGTCAGCATCTTAGTGATAGCAGACATTGTACAGTAAGTGATGTTTTATCATTTTTGTTGGCTGTCATGAAGTCTGTAGTGACTAGAAATTATTTTGGTAGTGGGGGAAAAAACTAAACGTTGAGATGTGTTTTTGAAATTAATGTGTCGCGTATGCTTAAAATTATCAAAATATGTCAATATTGAATGTTATTATTAATGTGCCCATTACATATACACTTACATCATGTATAGAAAACTTTAATGGAGGTGATTAGATGTTGTTAAAGGCCTACTGAAATGACATTTTCTTATTTAAACGGGGATAGCAGGTCCATTCTATGTGTCATACTTGATCATTTCGCGATATTGCCATATTTTTGCTGAAAGGATTTAGTAGAGAACATCGACGATAAAGTTCGCAACTTTTGGTCGCTGATAAGAAAGCCTTGCCTGTACCGGAAGTAGCGTGACGTCACAGGTTGTGGAGCTCCTCACATCTGCACATTGTTTACAATCATGGCCACCAGCAGCGAGAGCGATTCGGACCGAGAAAGCGATGATTACCCCATTAATTTGAGCAAGGATGAAAGATTTGTGGATGAGGAAAGTGAGAGTGAAAGATTAGAGGGCAGTGGAAGCTATTCAGATAGGGAAGAGGCTGTGAGAGGCGCGTGGGACCTGATATTCAGCTGGGAATGACTAAAACAGTAAATAAACACAAGACATATATATACTCTTTTAGCCACAACATAACCAGGCTTATATTTAATATGCCACAAATTAATCCCGCATAACAAACACCTCCCCCCTCCCGTCCATATAACCCGCCAATACAAATCAAACACGCGCACAACACACTCAATCCCACAGCCTGAAGTACCGTTCCCCTCCGCAAAGTTCATACAGCACATATATTTCTCCAAAGTCCCCGAAGTTACGTACGTGACATGCACATAGCGTCACGCACGTACGGGCAAGCGATCAAATGTTTGGAAGCCGCAGCTGCATACTCACGGTACCGCGTATCCAACTCAAAGTCCTCATGGTAAGAGTCTCTGTTGTCCCAGTTCTCCACAGGCCAATGGTAAAGCTTGACTGTCATATTTCAGGAATGTAAACAATGAAACACCGGCTACGTGTTTGTGTTGCTGCAGCCGGCCGCTAATACACCGCTTCCCACCTACAGCTTTCTTCTTTGCTGTCTTCATTGTTCATTAAACAAATTGCAAAAGATTCACCAACACAGATGTCCAGAATACTGTGGAATTTTGCGATGAAAACAGACGACTTAATAGCTGGCCACAATGCTGTCCGTGACGTCACGCGCAAACGTCATCATACCGAGACGTTTTCAGCAAGATATTTCGTGGGAAATTTAAAATTGCACTTTACTAATCTAACCCGGCCGTATTGGCATGTGTTGCAATGTTAAGATTTCATCATTGATATATAAACTATCAGACTGCGTGGTCGGTAGTAGTGGATTTCAGTAGGCCTTCAATGGCTGTATAGGCAGAATAGAGTGACTCCCATCAGCTCCATTGCAAGCAGACTTTTGACCCCATTTGTTTAATATTTAGGGTGCATAAAAAAAATTAAAAAACATCTGTCGACATGTCTTTTATAATGATTGTGAACGATAGTCAAAATTCCAAAAAATGTGCAGTTCCCCTTTAAAAGCCATTTCACCAAGTGTTGCCATTTGCTTGCTGGAACTCACTCAAAAATAAACTTCAATGTCCGCATTTAACTCCAAATCTGATAAAACACATTTCGAATACCTAAGTCATAGATTACTTATTTACCATATTTTTCGGATTATAAGACTCACATAAAATCCTTTATTTTCTCAAAAATCGCCTAATGTACGTATTATTTCTGGTTGTGCTTACCGACCTCATAGCAATTTTATTTGGTACATGGTGAATTGATAAGTGTGACCGGTAAATCGCATAAGAGATACATTTGGACTCTAAATCGACACCTGTTAAATAAATGACGCGAGCAAGTACCCATAAGCAAGCAAGACCAAGGTGTTGATGTTTCATTGAGAATATAGAACATTACACACGGTGCTCAAAAATCTGTAAAAATGTTTTAGTACGACTTTGGTAATCTACAAAGCCACATCGCTTGATGGAACGAGGAGCATTACAGCAGTAGTCAGACGTACTGTGCTTCAACATACAGGTATTACTATGGTGTGTGTATTATGACCCCAAAATGGCACCTCTTAGGAAACATGTTATCTGGCGGTTTTTTTCGCTATATTATGCAAAACCAACTTTTCTTACCTAATGGTACCTGCTGTTGTGTATTTGGGATCTGTATAAGTCCTGAAAATTTGCGTGTATCTGCCATCGTAGTGCAAGCCAACGCAGTGGTCAATAAGCTCCTTCTTTTTCTCCATCTTCTTGTTGTAGGCAATTTATAATATAAATTAGTGTACAGTTTTAACTTATATCTGTCAGTAGACTCACTGTGGAAGCGCTAAAAACTACGGTACAACAAAGATGACGGGGAGAAGACGCTGTCAAAGGTGAGCCAAGTAAATAAGACAGGCCACAAAACGGCGCATCCTGAAGAGACGGTCAGAAAGCGCCTTGAAGATGATCTGTAAAACATAATCTATGCAAAATTCTGCCCAAAGAACCACCATTACATGTTATGTAGACCACAAGGAAGTGTTTTAATTGTAGAAAAAAAAAAATCAAAATATGACCCCCTTAATACGCCTTGGTGCGCCTTTTGTGTGAAAACAGACCTAAATAGACCCGCCCTTGGGCAGTGCACCTTATAATACGGTGCGCCTTATGGTCCGAATAATATGGTAAGTAACAAAATTGAAGGCAACAGGAGTGTGTTTTTTGCATTGGATTATTTTGAAACATTAAATACTTTTGTACATAAAATATAGCCACATGACAATGTTTGCAAATACTATGTTGACACCTAACACAATATTGTTTCATCGAAAACAAGTATTTTAAAAACAAATAACAATAAATAAATAATGTTATTTATAATAGCGCAGATATTGATCTCCCAATAATCGTAAAAAACAATTCTAAATACAGATGGTGATCCGGATCACCCTCAATTTCGAATCACTTGTTCCTTATCCCATTTCTAACATTTCCTTAAGTTAAATTTAAAATCCACCCATACATTTTTTAATGTATGGGTGGATACAACTAACAGACAGACAGACAAACAAACCACAACAAATACATAATGTCCTAGAAGAAGTCATTAATGAAAAGATAAATAAAATGGCCATGTCAGTGTGTGTTTGGTTTGGTTTTGTTGGTGGCTTCCAAACACGCTGAAGGACGGTTTACTCTTTGGATCGGTCTCAACATTTGGGCGCGTTTGTTTTATGCGGTATGAAACAAATGGAGTGAACCCTCTTTTCATGAATCCACTCTCTTTGTCTCTGTAGGTGGAGGCGAGAAATTCAGCTTTGTCACTTCAATGTAGGGTAAAGTTATAGAAATTATCCAGATCACCCACCAAAATCTAATCACTGGTTCCGATTTCTGACATTTCCTGAAAATGTCATCAAAGTCAGCCCTTAACTTTGTGAGTTATGTTGCTGCTAACCAACAAACAAATTGACTGTCAAACCCCGGCGATTACGAAACCTCCTTTTGGGGGTTAAAGTACCAGGACTGTGCAGAGATTGAAATACGCCAATTACATATCATGTACAATTATAATTTTCCAGAAAACATGAAATAAGAATAAACAATGGCCTCCAACATGCAAATAAATATTTCTGCACACTGATCCACAGGGCTGTGTTCATCACTGCCCTGCTTTCTTACTCCTTCTCATCTTTCTTTCATATTCACAAAAAGAAGAATTTGTGGCTCTCCTTTGTGATTTTTACGAAGTCAACTGCAGGCAAGCACCCAACATAGTAGACGGCAAAAAGTATCCTATTAAACCCATGCTGCTTTTAAATCGGCCCAGCTCAAGATCAAGTATGTGTGCTAACGTGTGTGTGTGAGTGTGCACCTACCCTATTGAGTCAGCATTTTTGAGAGGTCAGGCCTACTGAGAATTTTTAAAAAGAATTAAATTATTTAGTCTCAGTCACAAATTCAGCTCAGCTATTTGTGATGAATTATTGCTGGAATCCCTGACTCATGCTTGGTGGCAGACACGTAAGAAACAAAACAAACACACTTTTGATCACATAAGAAATCAGTCTTTCTTTCTGTGGGCACATACTACACTGAACACACATCTAAATGCAACACTTGTATTTTTGCTTCCATTTTTCATAAGTTGAAATCAAGGATCTAAAACGTTTACTATATGCACAAAATACCTATTAATCTTAAATATTGTTCACAAATCTGTCTAAATCTGTGTTTGTGAGCATTCTTCCTTGCCAAAATAATCCATCCCACCTCACAGGTGTACCATATCAAGATGCTGATTAAACAGCATGATTATTGCACAGATGTGCCTTAGTTCTGTCCACAATAAAAGGCCACTCTGAAATGTGCAGTTTTATCACACAGCACAATGCCACAGATGTCGCACGTTTTGAGGGAGTGCGCAGTTGGCATGCTGACTGCAGGAATGTCCACCAGAGCTTTTGCCTAGGAGTTGAATGTTCAATTCTCTACCATAAGCCGGCTCCAAAGGCGTTTTCAGAGAATTTGGCAGGACATCCGACCGGTCTCACAACCGCAGACCTACACATCCAGCAGGTGCACTTCCATGATCGTCTGAGACCAGCCACCCGGACAGCTGCTGCAACAATTGGTTTGCATATTCAAATAATTTCTGCACAACCTGTGAGAAACCGTCTCAGGGAAGCTCATCTGCATGCTCGTCGTCCTCATGCGGGTCTCGATCTGACTGCAGTTTGTCGTCGTAACCGACTTGAGTGGGGAAATGCTCACATTTGATGGCGTCTGGTACATTGGCGAGATGTTCTCTTCACGGATGAATACCGGTTTTCACTGTTCAGGGCAGATGGCAGACAGCATGGGCAGGCGTATGTTACGGACAATGAACAGAAGTGCATTTTATTGATGGCATTTTGAATGCACAGAGATACCGTGACAAAATCCTGAGGCCGAGACCATCACCTCATGTTTGCACGACCCCATGTTGCAAGGATCTGTACACAATTCCTGGAAGCTAAAAACATCCCAGTTCTTGCATTTCACCCATTGAGCATGTTTGGGATGCTCAGGATCGGCGTATACGACAGTGTGTTCCAGTTCCTGCCAATATCCAGCAACTTTGACAGGAAAGTTGCTGGATATTGAAGAGTGGACCAACATTCCACAGGCCACAATCAACAACCTGATAAACTCTATGCGAAGGAGATGTGTTGCACAGCGTGAGGCAAATGGTGGTCACACCACATACTGATTGGTTTGTCAGACAGACCTTCAAAGTAGGATCTATCGCATGCCCGTGTTTCACCAATCAGATGCAGTCACTGGTGACGTTTGACTCCGTTTCACCAATCAGATGCAGTCACTGGTGACGTTGGACCAATCAAACAGAGCCAGGCGGTCACACGACCGTCACACGTGGACCCCGACTTAAACAAGTTGAAAAACGTATTAGGGTGTTACCATTTAGTGGTCAATTGTACGGAATATGTACTGTACTGCGCAATCTACTGATAAAAGTTTCAATCAATCAATCAAAAGTGTGACGTTAAAAAGACACGTTTTTATTTCAACCGTACCTCTCTCAAAAGCCTAAAGACTGACCGCACAGTTCCTGTCTTCACAATAAAAGTGCAGCTCCATCGCGTCTGCGCTAACAAAATAAGAGTCTCCGAAAGCCAGCGCAAACAAGCTAGCAAGCTACGGAGTTTGCCGCCAATGTATTTCTTGTAAAGTGTATAAAAACGAATATGGAAGCTGGACAAATAAGATGTGGTATTAGACAGAAAGGATGAACTTTTTTTCTCCTCCATTTGAAAATGCGGACATTATCAGCACTACTGTCTGATTCCAATCAATGCAAGTCATCAGAATCAGGTAATACACCAACTTATATTCTTGTCTTCATGAAAGAAAGGAATATATATGTTAAACATGCATGTATATTCATTAAAACACCTTTAACATGTGAACAAAAACAGCAAAATAAATAAATATCAATTATATACTGTATATATAAATATATATATATATATATATATATATATATATATATATATATATATATATATATATATATATATATATATATATATATATATATATATATATATATACATATATATATATATATATATATATATATATATATATATATATATATTTATATATATGAATTATATGTATGTGTATGTATATGTATATATGAGTTAGATCACCTCGACTTGGTCATTTATTAAGTAATTGATTAACGTTGAAAAACATATTGGGTTGTTACCATTTAGTGATCAATTGTACGGAATATGTACTGTACTGTGCAATCTACTAATAGAAGTTTCAATCAATCAATCAATCAATGCCTACTGAGCCTATGGTGCTGTTAAGTTATTGTGGCTCAATTTGCCTTGCTGGATGCTACTTATGCTTCCGTGCACTAAAATCTGCACACATCTAAAAAATAAGTTTAAGAAAGAATCGACTGCAGAGGACCAGCAGAAATTGGACTCTGATGCGGACAATTTAGAAGGTTATTGTCCGCATGAATCTATAATCTATCATCGCCAATCTTAACTTTTTATTTTTCATTCAAATTCCTTCTGCTACTGTCTTTTTTTACTCACTGACACACTGCAGATCATTTTATGAAAATATATTTGTTCTTCCATCTAGGTATATGTTACACCAGTTTTAGATGTTTAATAGGGCTGTAACTAACAATTATGCAATAGTCTATTAGTCAGCGATAATTGTTTTGAATAATTGACTAGTAAAACCATTATTATTTTTGATCTGCTATATACAATTGAGTTTGACGTTGAGTCCACAACCTGATTTTAACATGGTTTTAAAACCTATTATGGTTAATTAAATCATAACAAAAAAATTGTAAATTACTGAGAAATTAATGGTTTTACTTTGTTCCACAAAGTATATAACCACATTAAAAAATAAATCAACAGTCTTATGGGCTATATGTCCTGTAAACATGACATTCAGTTTAATTTGTATGTGTTATCCAATAATAGGTTTATTTATCTGCAATTATTTATCTTAAATGAATAAAAGTGTAAACATGAGGAGTACTAGCAGTCTATAAATTACAATGTTAATTAACAACGAATCAAAAATAGCACGATTTGGTCGATGAATTTTCATTATCAACATTGTCAATTACTGTATGTTGACCAATCATTGCAGGCCTAATGTGTAATATCATGGCTCCAAACTACGGTCCGCGACACGTCATGAGTTTAATAAGGAATCTGGTCCATGAGTAACCTTCAACTTAATTTATATAGCTGACAAACAAATAGCTGCAAATGTGCTCCATTTAGTGGACAACCTGAGTAAATCATTTTAATGACCATGAATTTTAAATAGAAGTGTATACATCACAGCATTTACTTATACAACCCAGTCCAAACAACAGTTCCTATTCATGGAGGAAGTAAACTGCAATCAACACAGAATGTTAACACACATGGTAACACATAACACAACCTCCTCACTAAACTTTGTGGATATTATTTTAAAAAAATCCCCATCCCCATAAAACATTTAAAATTACACCCTACTCAGTGGCCTTGTGGTTAGAGTGTCCGCCCTGAGATCGGTAGGTTATGAGTTCAAACCCCGGCCGAATCATACCAAAGACTATAAAAATGGGACCCATGACGTCCCTGCTTGGCACTCAGCATCAAGGGTTGGAATTGGGGGTTGAATCACCAAAAATGATTCCCGGGCGCGGCCACCGCTGCTGCCCACTGCTTCCCTCACCTCCCAGGGGGTGAACAAGGGGATGGGTCAAATGCATAGGACACATTTCACCACACCTACTGTGTGTGTGACAATTATTGATACTTTAACTTTAACTTTAACTTTATTTAAATCCACTACAATCCTTGATGGGAAAATGCAAAACATTCTCTCTACACTTATCTGTGTTTGGCACATTTTAGCGACTTGATTTTTCTGATTGATAACAACATTTTAGGTTGTCACGGAAGTAAACAAGGTAGGAATTTAACTTTCACATACTCTTAAGATCCAATCCTATTATTATTGATCTCATATACTAATATAACGTGTGTGTGTGTGTGTGTGTGTGTATATATATATATATATATATATATATATATATATATATATATATATATATATATATATATATATATATATATATATATATATATATATATATATATATATATATATATATATATAATGGCCACATTTTCGGGGGATCATTAGTCAATAGTCAATAACAAGCTGTTTATAGCCATTCATACTGTAACTACCTGCTGGTGTTATTGTGTATGTTAGTGTGTTATGATGGTAATTTTCCCATGGTCTGTGAACACACCGTGTCGGCGGAGAATGAGCAAGTGTTGTGTGTCTTGAACTGAAGCACGGAGGCAGACGTGTGCGCACGGAGGAAATGCTTGTTGGAATTGGGCCCGTTGTTATCATAAAATTGGCAATAAAAGCTAAAAAGTAAATCAGACTTTGTTTTCTCCTGGACACTGCAATACATTATATTACTTCATTATGAGAGGTGTGGTGGCTAATATGACATATGAAGCCTGTACATTAAGGAGAAACCCTAAATGTAGTTAAACCGGATGTATAGTGTAGCGCTTTTATTTTGAAGCTGGAAAAGTGTGCGATTTTTTTGGATTGACTGTTTGCAATAAAAAAAAACTCTCCTTTCGACACCCTGCCGACTGTCTTTCATTTCTGTTGAACTTTTATGTCATCTTACTTCCTAAATCAGTCACAGTAACAATCTAAATGTGATGTTATCACTGCACCTGAACACGGAAGTGAAGCACCACCCACCTCTGGAACGACACGACACGCCCAGCAGGTGTTTGCTGCAGGAATGCCGGCTCATCTCACTGCGAAAAAGAGTAATTTCTTGTCAGGAGAACAACTTGCTTTGGACCTGATATTTCCATAAGGTAGACTTTCTTTTGTCCATGTCAGTGCTTCTCAATTATTTTCTGTTATGGCCCCCCTAAGAATTAAAACATATTTCGAACCCAAGTCCCCAACGCAACTATAAATAGAATCATTTGTCTATAAAATTGTTATAAGCACGCCTCTGCATAACACTGTATCCTTATCAACATTAAAGATAACACACCGGTCTTTCCTCGTCTTTCACCGTAGTCACAGTGAAGCCAAGCTACATACACTTTGTCATATTCTAGTACGGCAAAAAAAAAAAAAACATGCCCCCACTGGCATCACACTGAGGGTGTCCTCCCCACTATTTGAGAAGGACTGCTTTACGTGAATGCCATTGAAACTCTTTTGTAACTCATTTGTAACTCTGTAGATTGCTCTTGCTCACCATTGCAGTTCCTATCTTATGCTACTGTGTGAGTTAGGGATCGTTGATGAAAAGGAGTCATTCAAAAGACTTGATTGTTCGGCCAGCGTATAGCAGCTGTGTTAGATCTCTTTGCATAATAACACCTTGTATTTCTACAACTTCATGGCCTCTTTTAGGAAGAGGACATATCCTCTTATTGAAAGTGGTCTGTGAATGAGGCCCATTATTTTCTGCCAGCTGTATCTGAGCTGTCTGTGGAGTGATGTCAGCCATCTTGAGACAATGTAGGCAGACAGTAATGTCAATGGGATATTGTTCAAAGACGTCAATTCTGATGAACCCTTAAACGTTTTTGGTATGTAACTCACCAGCCACTCTGATATCTTGCGAGCTTTGAGCCGTCAATCGGTACTTATTATCACAAAGGAGAAAAGGCCAATCATTATAGAGAGAGATAATCAGATGCAGTTCGGCAGATTGAATTGCATGAAATACAGTCTAGCACAGTGGTTCTTAACCTTGTTGGAGGTACCGAACCCCACCAGTTTCATATGCGCACTCACCGAACCATTCTTTAGTGAAAAATAAAATGTTTCCATCCATCCATCCATCCATCCATCCATCTTCTTCCGCTTATCCGAGGTCGGGTCGCGGGGGCAGCAGCCTAAGCAGGGAAACCCAGACTTTCCTCTCCCCAGCCGCTTCGTCCAGCTCTTCCCGGGGGATCCCGAGGCGTTCCCAGGCCAGCCGGGAGACATAGTCTTCCCAACGTGTCCTGGGTCTTCCCCGTGGCCTCCTACCGGTCGGACGTGCCCTAAACACCTCCCTAGGGAGGCGTTCAGGTGGCATCCTGACCAGATGCCCGAACCACCTCATCTGGCTCCTCTCGATGTGGAGGAGCAGCGACTTTACTTTGAGCTCCCCCCGGATGTCAGAGTTTCTCACCCTATCTCTAAGGGAGAGACCCGCCACCCGGCGGAGGAAACTCATTTCGGCCGCTTGTACCCGTGATCTTGTCCTTTCGGTCATAACCCAAAGCTCATGACCATAGGTGAGGATGGGAACGTAGATCGACCGGTAAATTGAGAGCTTTGCCTTCCGGCTCAGCTCCTTCTTCACCACAACGGATCGATACAGCGTCCGCATTACTGAAGACGCCGCACCGATGCGCCTGTCGATCTCACGATCCACTCTTCCCTCACTGGTGAACAAGACTCCAAGGTACTTGGACTCCTCCACTTGGGGCAGGGTCTCCTCCGCAACCTGGAGATGGCAATCCACCCTTTTCCAGGCGAGAACCATGGACTCTGACTTGGAGGTGCTGGTGTTTGTTACTTAGAATATGTTCCCCATACTAAAGTGTTACCAAAAACATATAACAAAGTTATATGTTTAAAGTATGTTAAAGTGTTACCAAAAACATATAACAAAGTTATATGTTTTTGGTAACACTTTAGTATGGGGAACATATTCTAAGTAACAAAGACTTAATTTAGAGTGTTTTGGACACTAGGGGAACATATTCTAATTAAAAAAGACTTAATTTAGAGTTATTTGGTTAGGGTTAGGGTTAGGGTTAGAGGGTTAGGGCTAGGGTTAGAGGGTTAGGGTTATAATAAGGCCATGCTGACTAAGGCATTAATAAGTACTTAATAATGACTATTTAAGAGCCAATATGTTACTAATTTGCATGTTAATAAGCAACTAATTAATGGTGAATATGTTCCCCATACTAAAGTGTTACCATGTTTTTTTACTGGTGCACAAAATAAACCGTGCATGAACATCACCTTGTTCAAAGAACAAAACCAACACAGTGCATTAACTCACAACAAATTACACACCTGCAAATCAGTGTGACTTCTGCTGTTGCCGTATCCGTAATACGCCGATAGGGAGAAGTTTTTATTTACACAATGAGTCGGGTGTGTTTTGACCTCCGCCGAACCCCTGAGCCCGACTCTCCAAACCACTAGGGTTCGATCGAACCCAGGTTAAGAACCACTGGTCTAGCATATACACCAGTGGCGTGCGGTGAGGTTAATGTCTGGTGAGGCACGACTGCATCATCACAGTCAAATTTAAAAACATATGAACCTGCAGTGCAGGTGTACCTAATGTTGTGTCCCTGCGGTCGTTCGCGGCTCCTGCAGCGCGAGCATTGTTGTTTTTGCACTTTTTGGCTTCTTGTTAAGTGACTTTTTTTGGGTGGATTCGGTCTTGCACGTGGAGGGTTTGGGTGTGGGCTTTGGTTGGTGTGGCCGCGGTGCTCCCGTCGGGCAGTGCATTCTGCGGCGGAGGTGCTTGGCACCAGGAGGCGGGGTTATGATACGAGCCTCACACAGTGTGTCTCCGCAGCAGATTTATGATCGCTCAGCACTAAAAATATGTTACACACATACAGTTGTCGACAAAATACACTGTACATTATATACCTCAGCTAACTAAACTATGGAAATGTATAATATAATTCATATAGCAATACGGTCTCACTGCACAGCAGGCCAGCAGTTAGCCGAGTCGCAATCCATGGTGAGGCACAAGTGCCTCAACTGGCTGCTGATCACCGCACCGTCTCTTCTCAGTATTTGAACGGCAAATGTGAAAATAAAAATAATCTAAAACTGGTGAAGTTAAATGGAAAATAACTTTAGTATAATCACTGGATACATATAACAATTTCATTTTTTTTTTTTTCTTTTTCTTTTTTTTTTCTTTCCATGATGGCAGGTGAGGCCCCGCCTCCCCTGCCTCTAGTGACTGCACACCAAAAAAAATCAATTCATGAAGTTTGGTTCTTTTATGAATTTATTAAGGGTCTACTGAAAATGTGACCAAATATGATGGGTCAAAAGTATACATACAGCAATGTTGATATTTGGTTACATGTCCCTTGGCAAGTTTCACTGCAATAAGGCGCTTTTGGTAGCCATCCACAAGCTTCTGGCAAGCTTTTGGTTGAATTTTTGGCCACTTCTCTTGACAAATTTGGTGCAGTTCAGTTAAATTTGTTGGTTTTGTGACATGACGTGGTTGGGGGTGGGGCCGGGGTGTGGTTGGGGGCGGGGGGCGTGGTTAAGAGGGGAGGAGTATATTTACAGCTAAAATTCACCAACTCGAGTATTTCATATATATTTCATATATATATATATATATATGTATGAAATACTTGACTTTCAGTGAATTCTAGCTATATATATATATATATATATATATATATATATATATATATATATATCAGTGGCGTGCAGTCACTAGAGGCAGGGGAGGCACGGCCTCACCTGCCATCGTTGAAAGAAAAAAAAAAGTAAAAAGAAAAAATTAAATAGTTATATGTATCCAGTGATTATACTAAAGTTATTTTCCATTTAACTTCACCAGTTTTAGATTATTTTTATTTTTATTTTCACATTTGCCGTTCAAATACTGAGAAGAGACGGTGCGGTGATCAGCAGCCAGTTGAGGCACGTCACTGATTTGTGCCTCAACATGGATTGTGCGCAATGACTCGGCTAACTGCTGGCCTGCTGTGCAGTGAGACTGTATTGCTATATGAATTATATTATACATTTCCATAGTTTAGTTAGCTGAGGTATATAATGTCAGTGTATTTTGTCAACAACTGTATATGTGTAACGTATTTCTTGTGCTGAGCGATCATAAAACTCTGCTGCGAAGACACACTGTGTGAGGCTCGTCTCATAACCCCGCCTCCTGGTGCCAAGCATCTCCGCCGCAGAATGCACCGCCCGACGGGAGCGCCACACCAACCAAAGCCCACACCCAAACCCTCCATGAGGGTTTGGGTGTGGTTTGTGATTCAAGACCGAATCCACCCAAAAAAGTCACTTAACAAGAAGCCAAAAAGTGCAAAAACAACAATGCTCGCGCTGCAGGAGCCGCGAACGACCGCAGGGACACAACATTAGGTACACCTGTCCTGCAGGTTCATATGTTTGTAAATCTGACTGTGATGATGCAGCCGTGCCTCACCAGACATTAACCTCACCGCACGCCACTGATATATATATATATATATATATATATATATATATATATATATATATATATATATATATATATATATATATATATATATATATATATATATTTATTTATTTTATTATACATACAAATAAAATAAATACTTGAATTTCAGTGTTCCAGAGGCTATCCAGTAGATGGCAGTATTGTCCTGTTTAAGAGTGTCACAACATTGCTGTTTACGGCGGACAAACTGCTTTATGGTAGACGAAAACGTGACTGCTGTTGTTGTGTGTTGTTACTGCGCTGGGAGGACGTTAATGAAACTGCCTAACAATAAACCCACATAAGAAACCAAGAACTCGCCCTCGATCATCCATACAGTTATAACGTGATTGGGCAGGCACGCTGTTTATATCGTGGGAAAGCGGACGTGAAAACAGACTGTCGCCGCTGTCCCCCTTCAGGTCCACAGAATTCCGGGAGATTTTCGGGACAAAATTTCTTCCCGGAGGTTTTCGGGAGAGGCGCTGAATTCCGGGTGTGTCCCGGAAAATCCGGGAGGGTTGGCAAGTATGCTCTAATCTTACCTGCACGCTGTTCCTGCTTGTTTCCTGCATTGGAGGGGAACACAACAATCGCAGCCATGCGTCGAAGACGTAACACCTTTACCACTTTTGACGTGCGTTTGGGGTCATTGTCCTGTTGGAACACTCAACTGCGCCCCAGACCCAACCTCCGGGCTGATGATTTTAGGTTGTTCTGAAGAATTTGAAGGTAATCCTCCTTTTTCATTGTCCCATTTACTCTCTGTAAAGGACGAGTTCCGTTGGCAGCAAAACAGACCCCGAGCATAATACTACCACCACCATGCTTGATGGTAAGAATGGTGTTCCTGGGATTAAAGGCCTCACCTTTTCCCCTCCAAACATATTGCTGGGTGTTGTGGCCAAACAGCTCAATTTGTGTTTCATCTGACATCACATGGACAAAGATAAGACCTTCTGGAGGAAGGTTCTGTAGAAACTCAAAACAGCCATGACATTATGTTCTTTACAAGTGTATGTAAACTTTTGACCAGGACTGTATTCCTATGTGTGTACCAGTGTTTTGTAGTGACATGTATGTTTTGTTGTCTTGTTTAGCACAATTGTTTGTACACATCACACCTACTGACAAGCTCCCTCGTAGCAGCGTGCCAACCGCCCTCAGCAATCGCAGTCTGCAAGAGATAAATCAACTACAAGGCAGATGCAGCATGTGCATATGTATGAGCGCAAGGTGAACATGACAGATTCACCAGACTGCTGAACAGCCTCTCTTCTATCCAGTCAGTACAGTCTGATGCTCTTCCTCTTAGCTCCCAAACAATAAAACGTTGTATAGATTAAATGGACGTGGTCGTGGTTGTTCTCTTCCTGGCCGGCAATAAAAAGTAGCAAAAAAAAAAGGAAACTAGACTGGCACACGTAACATTTAGAGTGAGAGGTGGTTATAATGAGCATACCTTTGTATTATATCCTCTCGTCATTACTTGGAGAGGCTGAGCAGGCGAGCACAAACGTAAAGAGATAAGTGAAGAGATCAGTGCACCATGCTAAAACAGAAAACTAAATTCACAACTGTCAGGATAGGGCCTGATAATATAATGACTACTGTCATGATGCAGAGAGTGGCCGTGCCAGCAACCTGAGGGTTCCTGGTTCGATCCCCAGCTTCTACCAACCTAGTCACGTCCGTTGTGTCCTTGAGCAAAACACTTCACTCTTGCTCCTGATGGGTCGTGGTTAGCGCCTTGCATGGCAGCTCCCGCCATCAGTGTGTGAATGTGTGTGTGAATGGGTGAATGTGGAAATACTGTCAAAGCGCTTTGAGTACCTTGAAGGTAGAAACAAGCTATACAAGTATAACCCATTTATCATTTAATAATAATAATAATGATGATAGTAATAATCATACTATTCCCGGGCGCGGCCACCGCTGCTGCTCACTGCTCCCCTCACCTCCCAGGGGGTGAACAAGGGTGATGAGTCAAATGCAGAAATGAATTTCGCCACACCTAGTGTGTGTGTGTGACAATCATTGGTACTTTAACTTAACTTGAACTTTAATAATGGGAACTGTGGCATTGTCCAAATTAGATTCCATGTAGTTCTGTACTTCTGAGTTTTTTTCTGCAAAATAAAAGAGCCTGATTCACCAAATCCCATTCCATATCGGGAAACAACATATCTTATAAGAACAACACGGTCAAGTTCCCGCATAAAAGTTTTGAACTTGTTTGTGTTTTCCTGTATTTTAGTTCTTTCTTTTGTTCCTGCTATGTTATTTGCACACTTCCTGTTTTGTCTATCAATCAGGAGGCTTCTGAGGCTCAGCGTCGTCAATGGGACGGTGCTGGTTTGTTTTTTTGTTGTACAGTATGGGGAGGCGTCAAAGTGTGGATGTTGTATCGGGGGCCCTGGACTTTTGTCAAGTTTGAAGATTTGTCCTGGCATTTAAATGTCGGTTATAAAAAAAAAAATGTCATACATATTGAGATCAAATAAATATTGCTGTGAAAGTTCAATAATAAGGTTGCTTAAATCAAATTTAGAGTGTCTAAGACTACCTAGACCCCATCACCCCCATCAAAAAGAGCACTGAACACTTCACTCAACACATACCGTAACATCATAATGTTATCAAAGCTCATCATCAAGCAGTCACATGAACAGCAGAAATTTGGTAAAAATAATGAAGGTATAGACATAAATCATCTGTTACAGCATATGGAAAAGTTATGTATAAGTTTTACTTTTGCATCTCATTGCACCTAACTGTGGTGTGTTCGAGGATTCAAAATTCAAGTTGGAAACAGAGGCCTCACTAGTTTTTAGAGACACGGGGAGGCTTGCACCATAGGATATGTAATAATAAATATATAATCATAATAATAATGATCTTTTATTATGATGATAATCCTATGTGCGTCAGATAATCTATATTTTACACTCTGAAGTAAAGGGAAACTTGACAAAAGTATAATCATATTTAAGTAAATAATATATAAATATATATGTATATAATATATATATATTTTTTAAATTCTTATTCTGGCCACTTGTTTTTGCTCCCATTTTTCATGAGTTGAACTCAAAGATGTAAAACTTTTACTATATACACAAAAGGTGTATTCATCTCAAATATTGTTTAGAAATCTGTCTAAATCTATGTTAGTGAGCATTTTCTATTTGCCAAGATGATCCATCCCACCTCACATGTGTGGCATATCAAGATGCTGATTAAACAGCATGATTATTGCACAGGTGTGCCTTAGGATGCCCACAATAAAAGGCCACTCTGAAATGTGCAGTTTTGCTTCATTGGGGTCTGGGTGGGGTCAGAAAAGCAGTCATTATCTGGTGTGACCATCATTTGCCTCACGCTGTGCAACACATTTACTTCGCATAGAGTTGATCAGGTTGTTGATTGTGGCCTGTGGAATGTTGGTCCACTCCTCTTCAGTGTCTTTGCAAATTTGCTGGATATTGGCGGGAACTGGAACACGCTGTCGTATACGGCGATCCTCAGCATCCCAAACATGCTCAATGGGAGACATGTCCGGTGAGCGTGCTGGCCATGCAAGAACTGGGATGTTATCATCTTCCAGGAATTGTGTACAGATCCTTGCAACATGGGGCCGTGCATTGTCATACTGCAACATGAGGTGATGGTCTTGGGTTAATGACACAACAGAGGACCTCAGAATCCCGTCACGGTATCTCTGTGCATTCAAAATGCCATCAATAAAATGCACTTGTGTTCGTTGTCCATAACATACTCCTGCCCATACCATAACCCCACCTTTAACATGGGCCACTCCATTCACAACATTGACCTCAGCAAACCGCTCTCCCACACGACGCCACACACGCTGTCTGTCATCTGCCCTGAAGAGTGAAAACCTGGATTAATCGGTGAAGAGAACACCTCTCCAACATGCCAGACGCCATCGAATGTGAGCATTTGCCTCAAGTCGAGACCCAGATGAGGACGACGAGCATGCAGATGAGTTTCCCTGAGACGGTTTCTCACAGTTTGTGCAGAAATTCTTTGGTTATGCAAACCAATTATTGCAGCAGCTGTCCGGGTGATTATGGAGGTACCCCTGCTGGATGTGGAGGTCCTGGGCTGGTGTGGTTACACTTGATCTGTGGTTGTGAGGCCGGGTTGATGTACTGCCAAATTCTCTGAAACGCCTTTGGAGACGGTTTATGGTAGAGAAATGAGCATTCAGTTCACGGGCAACGGCTCTGGTGGACATTCCTGCAGTCGGCATGCCAACTGAACGCTCCCTCAAAACTTGTGACATCTGTGGCATTGTGCTGTGTGATAAAACTGCACATTTCAGAGTGTTTTTTTATCGTGGACAGCCAAAGGCACACCTGTTTAATCAGCATATTGATATGCTACATCTGTGAGGGCACTAAAACAGATTTAGACAGATAGGAATGGGTATTTTGTGTGTAGCAAACGTTTTAGATCTTTTGAGTTCAACTCATGAAAAATGGGAACAAAAACAAAAGTGTTGCGTTTATATCTTTGTTTAGTTTAACTACGGTTTTTACACATATTTTAAAAGGCTAGTTTCAACCAAATCTATGTAATTGTTTTTTTTTGTTAGCGCATGTAAACATTCCAACTGTGTGTGTATGGGTGGCAGTGATGTTGGATTCAGTGTGTGGGGGTGGGGGGGTGAATTGGGGCACACAATTTAATGCTACGCCCCTGATTGTGTTTTTGCCTTGCCTACTTCCAAGTTTTTTTACTCACCACTGTGGCGGTCACGCCGGTGCTACCTGAGGTTACCCAATAGCGGGACTTTTTAACTGCACGTTGCTTGTCGTCTCTGCATCTTGGGTCACGTCGCCAACCGCCATGCCATAACGTATCAAACACAATGTTTTGCAAAATAATTACCTTTTTTTAAATTCCAGTCAATGTGACTATAGCACCCAGGGGAAAAACTCTATCCTCAGTGTTGTGTTCAACATTATCATTCTCATATCTCTCTTTTCCTAGGTTGGAGTAAGCAAGTTGACTATGAGCCAGGAACAGGCAGTAAGCCGTTGTTTCCCAAAATGCATCTGGAGACCTGTGGAGAACCACTGTCATCTGCGAGGACCACCGTGGAACTTCAAACCAGTCATATTGGGAAGGGCTGCGACCGTGAGACCTACTCTGAGAAGTCGTTACAAAAATTATGTGGTTGGTTCTTTTGCTTGTTTTTGTCTGAAAAAATAGGTTGCATATGGAATACTTGGTGTATTATTGCTCTATGTTACAGGCAACAAGAGGCTAAATGTAATTTCTTCACATACAATATATCAAATCCAGGTTGATTAACTACCGTACTCTCCGGGCTGGCAATAGCACCAGTATTTAAAGGCCTACTGAAACCCACTACTACCGACCACACAGTCTGATAGTTTATATATTAATGATGAAATTTTAACATTGCAACACATGCCAATACGGCCGGGTTAACTTATAAAGTGTAATTTTACATTTCCGGCGAAACTTCCGGTTGAAAACGTCTAGGTATGATGACGTTTGCGCGTGACGTCGATGGTTGAAACGGAAGTATTCGGACACATTGTATCTCAATACAAACAGCTCTGTTTTCATCGCAAAATTCCACAGTATTCTGGACATCTGTGTTGGTGAATCTTTTGCAATTTGTTTAATGAACAATGGAGACTGCAAAGAAGAAAGCTGTAGGTGGGTTCGGTGTATTAGCGGCTGGCAGCAGCAACACAACCAGGAGGACTTTGAGGATAGCAGACGCGCTATCCGACGCTAGCCGCCCACCGCATCGATGATCGGGTGAATTCCTTCGTCGCGCCATCGATCGCTGGAACGCAGGTGAGCACGGGTGTTGATGAGCAGATGAGGGCTGGCGTAGGTGGAGAGATAATGTTTTTTATCATAGCTCTGATGAGGTCCCGTAGCTAAGTTAGCTTCAATGGCGTCGTTAGCAACAGCATTGCTAGGCTTCGACAGGCGGCACAGCATTAACCGTGTAGTTACAGGTCCAGTGTTTGGTTCGGTGTCTCCTGATAGTAGTATTGTTGATCTGCTGTCTATCCTTCCAGTCAGGGGCTTATTTCTTTTGTTTCTATCTGCATTTAAGCACAATATTATCACGTTAGCTCCGTAGCTAAAGTGCTTCACCGATGTATTGTCGTGGAGATAAAAGTCACTGTGAATGTCCATTTCGCGTTCTCGACTCTCATTTTCAAGAGGATATAGTATCCGAGGTGGTTTAAAATACAAATCCGTGATCCAAAATAGAAAAAGGAGAGAGTGTGGAATCCAATGAGCCCTTTTACCTAAGTTACGGTCAGAGCGAAAAAAGATACGTCCTGCACTGCACTCTAGTCCTTCACTCTCACGTTCCTCATCCACAAATCTTTCATCCTGGCTCAAATTAATGGGGTAATCGTTGCTTTCTCAGTCCGAATCGCTCTCGCTGCTGGTGTAAACAATGGGGAAATGTGAGGAGCCCTTCAACCTGCGACGTCCCGCTACTTCCGGTACAGGCAAGGCTTTTTTTATCAGCGACCAAAAGTTGCGAACTTTATCGTCGATGTTCTCTACTAAATCCTTTCAGCAAAAATATGGCAATATCGCGAAATGATCAAGTATGACACATAGAATGGATCTGCTATCCCCGTTTAAATAAAAACAATTCATTTCAGTAGGCCTTTAAAGGGGAACTGCAGGTTTTTTGTTTTTTTTTGCTGATTATTTCTCACTGCATACTTTATGAGAGCCAACAAACATAATAAAACATAATTTATTGTACAAGGTCTGCTGTCATTAGGATGCCGACTGCTAGGATGTTCATATATTCCCACTTCGATGAAAAATGTCTTATAATCTGCACAAAGAAAAGGGGTGGGGGGTGGGGTTGGGGGAGGGTCGAAAACCAAGCGTCTTTTCCTGTCCTCCTCGCTAGTTTCGGGTCCTAAATGGCTTTCAAAGTGTACCAATTTGTCGGAACATCTACTCAGACTTCTTCCATCTAGGTGAGATGCATGGTTTATGATCTAGAATAAACTTCCAGGGAGCAAAGAAGCGAGGAAACAGCAGACCACTCCATGATGTAAACATAGGGACACACAAAAATGATCAAGGCTCCACTATAAATGGTTAGTCTGCGTTAGCGCTTATAATAACATTATCACTAATACTTGGTTTAAATTAAAATCACAAAATGTAAATGGAGTATTGTTTGCGTTTTTTTTATAATTATTTATTGGATTTTATGGGCGGAATAGAGGAGCTCCCATTGGCTCCGCTGTAAGTGGGCTTTTATTTACGTTTATTTACAAGTTAGAATGCATTAAAAAAAAAAAATCCATCTGTCGTCATGTTTTTTATAATGATTGTGAACGATAGGCAAAATTCCCCAAAAATTTGAAATTCTCCTGTAATTGTTTCCAAACGGTACTTGTCACACAGCAGCACAACGGTTAATCTAACAAAACACTCTAGCTGCGGAAGTTAGCTCTCCAATGTGGTAAACCGACTTAATAACTCTACGGTGACATTTTGGTGAACGTACAAAACTGAAACACAACTAAAAGAATGCCATTGTAAGTTAATGATGCTAATACAAACACTTGTAAACGTGTTAGCATATTCGCTAATGTTAACGACGCTAGCTTGATTACATTACGATAGCACGTACATATATGCATGAAAACACTTCTACAGACATCACACATGGGATGGTTTAGTAAGGATTAATTGTTTTAGTTATATTGTAAAACTTACAAAAATTACTTGAAGTGATGGAAGAAGAATCCTTTCGATTAGATAAACACTATAGACGAACTGGATATACTTTTGGTTCACTGCATAAAACAGGAAGTACATTTTCAACCCAAAGCAGCTACAGTGAGTGAACTCGTCCAAAAGATGGCACCATAGCAAACAAAAATAACACCTTTGCTGAGTCTCTTAGTGTCGAAAACTTTGTTGAATAAAAAACATTATGGCCCTTAGCAAAGATACATTTATAAATTAGCCACCGCGTTTTCTAAGCTGTAGGAATAGAGTAGTGGCTTATAGTCCGGAAAATATGTTTGTTGGTTGTTAGTGAAGATTACCTAAAGAGATACAGCTGAAAGCCGCAATTGAAACATGTTTTTTATGCCATCATTAAAGAAACTTTATCATTTCTTAGAACCGATCATCCCAAAGGTGTTAGAACAAGAACTGCAGTTGAATGTTTTCCCATAACCAGCCATTTGTATTTGGATTAAAATTATAATTGAAACAGGGTATTGATTGAAACTGAATAAAATAGGCTACATTTGGCCGACACAAATATGTGTAGGCGTTTTCACTTAAACTTAAGGTGATTTATGCTTCTTCCCAGACAAGCCTACTCTCCTCTCCAAAACCCTGCGGTATAGTGTGACGTGCAGCTCAAAAAATCTAACATCGTCTCTCGGCGATGCAGGTTGTAGGGTTATCATTGGACGGCTTGTAGTACATTATTTCCTGTGTGTATTCTACTTGATGGCGTACTGCCAATGTTTGTGAATGCCTTCAACCCAATTTCAAATTAACATTTACTTTGAAAGTGATCTCAGGGCAGTCAATCGATCGCAACTGGACTGTTTGGTTTGTCTTAGAAAACGTTTTGCCTCTCATCTGAGTAGGCTTTATCTGTTCATGCTCATAGACTTAGATTGGTCAGATCTAGTCTAGTGGCTGGTGCCAAAACCCAAAATATTTATACTCCAAAAACCAGGAGGGTGTACCTTGGCAAGGATGGTTTTGCCCTATTGTAGTGAGAAAAACAACTGTTTTGATGCAAACGAGCAATCCTACTGTCAAAGCCAACGACAGTCTCACTACAATAGGGCAAAACCATCCTTGCCCAGGCATACCCTCCTGGTTTTTAGAGTATATATATTTGGGGTTTTGGCACCAGCCGCTAGACTAGATCTGACCAATCTAAGTCTAAGACTAGATCTTACCAATGTAAGTCTATGAGCATGAACTGATGAAGCCTACTCGGATGAGAGGCGAAACGTCTTCTAAGACAAACCAAACAGTACAGTTGCAATCGATTGAATACCCTGAGATTACAATGACCTGGATGAATGAGAACATTCATAGATATGAAAGTGACTGTAACACATTGATTAGTTCCAGCTCCAAGAATACTGTCTGTAATTGCCATTGTTAACGAGCGACAAAGGAAGCTAAAAAGTCGACAAATGTCATGAGAGAACTGCAAGTTTTGCTAAGTTTCCGACAATTTTAATTGGGAAGTCCGAGTGACAAGGCAAATACTTAAATTAATTGTTATTTACATTACCGCCATTTGTAGTATTTCTGCAGAAAAGTAAATGTTGTTCCCACACCACTTATGGTTCACTTACAACACTCTCAGTGCATCGCAGATTTTGTGACATTGAGATTTGAGTACCCATTGAAGTTTAATGTTAAAATTACTTGTGCGTTTTAGAGTGTGTGAAGTATTTCAAGTAGGGATGTCTTGATCCATTCTTTTTGGCCTCAGATCATATCTGATTTCGAGTCCCGATCTGATACTTTGACAATAGATTATAGAACTGAAAAGTAAAAGTAATAGCACATTTTTATAAAACGTATCTTATCAAATGTAAAATTTGCTGGTATTGTTGTATATCAGATGATGTATTAAACTTGTGGTATTGAAGGCATTTTTTTCAAAAAAGTGAAGTGGCTAGGTAAACAACAGCAACAGGTAAACAAAAGCAAAAACTAATATGGCTCTCATTTAAATCATATGGGTTTTGCCCTCAAAGCCTTTCTGTATCCAAAGGCTTACTCCCTGAATTTGTAAATAATAATGAAAATGACCACCAAAAAATATTTTGTAATAATAGCAACAAAAAAAAAGAAAAATATTGATCTCATCACTTAACTATTGATTATACCGTATTTTTTGGATTATAAGGTGCACTTAAAATCCTTTTTTTTCTCAAAACTCGACAGTGCGCCTTATAGCCCGGTGCGCCTAATGTAAGGAATAAGTTTGGTTCAGTTTACCCACCTCCAAGCAATTTTATTTGGAACATGGTGTAATGATAAGTGTGACCAGTAGATGGCAGTCAAACATAAGAGATAAGTGTGGGCTGCACCGTTTGATGTGCTTCAACATACGAGTATTATTATGATGTGTGTATAAGGTAAGACATATTATACGGTGTTTTCCATCCATCCATTTTCTACCGCTTGTGCCTTTCGGGGTCGCTAGGGGTGCTTGAGTCTATCTCAGCTGCATTCGGGCGGTAGGCGGGGGTACACCCTGGACGAGTCGTTTTGTTTCGTAATATTATGCAAAATAAACTTTTCTTACCTTCTGGTACTTGCTAATCTGTATTTGGGATCTGCATAAATCCTGAAAACTTGCGCGCGTCCGCCTTTGTAGTCCGTGTTGATCACATAGTCGATAAGCTTCTTCTTTTTCTCTATCTTCTTGTTATGTGACATTCATCCTCCGCTTATGCCATTTCTAATATAAAGTAACGTAAAGTTCTTACTTATATCTGACAGTAAACTCGCCATGAAAGCGCTAAAACAGACCGGTGTAGTGAGTTTACATTATTCACCCAAGGAACTTTAGTTATTAGAGTTCCGGTTGGACGGTTTTTCACGAGACACATTTCCTTTGTTGTTGTTTCTGGATGAGGAGATGCTGCTCCATTACTGATTGAAGTAAAGTCTGAAAGTCATTAAAACAGTTAGCTCCATCTTTTGACACTTCTTCCACTCACATCCTTGCACGCTACACCGCTACAACAAAGATGACGGGGAGAAGACGCTGCCGAAGGTGAGCCACGTAAATAAGACCGCCCACAAAACGGCGCACCCGGAAGCGACTGTCAGAAAGCGGCTTGAAGATGATCTGTAAAACATAATCTATGCAACATTTTGACCAAAAAAACACCATTGCATGTTATGTAGACCACAAAGAAGTGTTTTACATTTAGAAACAAATAATAATACTATGATTCCTTTAATGTGCCCTATAATCCCTGTAATGCGCCTTATACTGTATATGAAAAAAGATCATTCATCTTTGCAGTGACCCGTTACTAAATTATACACAATTTCATCGGCATTGCGCCTTATAGTCCGGTGCGTCCTATGGTCCGGAAAATACGGGTACTGATAATAAACTAGGTATTGATGGTATCGACATCTGGATCGATCACCCCTACTTTACATTAACATGTTAGCGGTCAGCTTCTTGTGTCATCCAGCTCGGTGTGTGTGTGTGTGTGTGTGTGTGTGTGTGTGTGTGTGTGTGTGTGTGTGTGTGTGTAGCATGCCTTTTCCTCTCGTCCTCCAGTGATAATGGTACATCGAACAAACTTAGTTTATTTTCCACCTGGATTATTTTCCACGCATTCGTTGCAGCTTGCGCTCAAATTCAAGCTGGTGTTCTGGCAAGACATGTGCCCTCTGGAATTCATGCAACTCCTGCATGTGTGTAACAAGGAATTAGGAAATGTAATTGTGTTTCCCTGAGCGTGCATCTCTTTTGAGGAAGTCTTTCATGTGAGTACGGGCTTTAGATATGTAAACACTAGGACACAGATGCCCATCAGTTTAAAAAAGGCAAATATTGGCCGCCAGGACATCTCTAAGTTTGTTAGGTGAGTGTGAAAACTGTGTGGAGGACTTTAAAGGCCTACTGAAATAAGATTTTCTTATACAAACGGGGATAGCAGTTCCATTCTATGTGTCATACTTGATCATTTCACGATATTGCCATATTTTTGCTGAAAGGATTTAGTAGAGAACATTGACGATAAAGTTCGCAACTTTTGGTCGCTGATAAAAAAGCCTTGCCTGTACCGGAAGTAGCGTGACGTCACATGTTGTGGAGCTCCTCACATCTGCACATTGTTTACAATCATGGCCACAAGCAGCGAGAGCGATTCGGACCGAGAAAGCGACGATTTCCCCATTAATTTGAGCGAGGATGAAAGATTTGTGGATGAGGAAAGTGAGAGTGAAGGATTAGAGGGCAGTGGAAACGATTCAGATAGGGAAGATGCTGTGAGAGGCGGGGGAGACCTGATATTCAGCTGGGAATGACTAAAACAGTAAATAAACACAAGACATATATATACTCTATTAGCCACAACACAACCAGGCTTATATTTAATATGCCACAAATTAATCCCACATAACAAACACCTCCCCCCTCCCGTCCATATAACCCGCCAATACAAATCAAACACCCGCACAACACACTCAATCCCACAGCCCAAAGTACCGTTCACCTCCGCAAAGTTCATACAGCACATATATTTCCCCAAAGTTACGTACGTGACATGCACATAGCGGCACGCACGTACGGGCAAATGATCAAATGTTTGGAAGCCGCAGCTGCGTACTCACGGTAGCGCGTATCCAACTCAAAGTCCTCCTGGTAAGAGTCTCTGTTGTCCCATCTCCACAAGCATGCGTATCCAACACAAAGTCCTCCTGGTAAGAGTCTATGTTGTGCCAGTTCTCCACAGGCCAATGGTAAAGCTTGACTGTTATATTTCGGGAATGTAAACAATGAAACACTGGCTAAGTGTTTGTGTTGCTGCAGCCGGCTGCTAATACACCGCTTCCCACCTACAGCTTTCTTCTTTGCTATCTCCATTGTTCATTTAACAAATTGCAAAAGATTCACCAACACAGATGTCCAGAATACTGTGGAATTTTGTGATGAATACAGACGACTTAATAGCTGGCCACAATGCTGTCCCAAAATGTCCGCTACAATCCGTGACGTCACGCGCAAACGTCATCATACCGAGACGTTTTCAGCAGGAAATTTAAAATTGCACTTTACTAATCTAACCCGGCCGTATTGGCATGTGTTGCAATGTTAAGATTTCATCATTGATATATAAACTATCAGACTGCGTGGTCGGTAGTAGTGGGTTTCAGTAGGCCTTTAAAGACTTTAAACGTGTATAAGATTCATATCAATCATAGATAGCGTCCGATTTTAGCATTACTTCACATTGGGGGTGTCTGGACCACAACCCCTGCAATAACCAAGGGAAAACTGTAGTTGCACGTCATGATTGTTTAACCAAACATATCAGAGTTTAGCCTTGACTGTAGCTCCGTTCTGGTCTAGTCATCAGTGGGCTGTTACTATAGTGCTTATCCTGTTCGGGCTTACAATATCGAGCTGGAGTCTACCTCAGCTAATGAAAAACATACAAATCCCTGGACTGGTCACTCATTACTCAATAGGAGATTGTGAACGTGACTCTGAGTAGGAGTGAGTCCAATGCAAGCCACAAAAATTGTACATTGTACTGTACCCTAAAATAGGACCAGAATGGGATTTTGGCACTATTGTGTAGGACATGGCACGCATCTCCGAAGATGCAGCCACATTTGTTTGCTTGTTGCTCTCATAATCTACTAACAATTAAAAATTCGAATTGCATCTCATTTGAATAGCCCTCCCTTCGTCCCGTCCTCTGGCTCCACAGTCCATGCATGGCTTGCCACTAAAGAGTCCTGCGCAGTCACCTCATAACATTTAAATGATAGCGAGAAGAATACATTGTAATTGCCTATTTAAAGTCCAATCTATTTGAGGTAATGTCCAACAACATTGGGCAAAGACAAGGCAGTAACTCGGTGTAAGACAAGTAAATACATATTTATTCATTTGAGAATCTAATTACTGGAGATGGATTTTGAAGGCTGTCACATGCATGACAATGAGGTAAAGAAAAACTAGAAAAACATCAACTATTGCACAAATATTTGATTATTACCCGGAATGATCAGATAAATAAAGTGTTAAAAGTGTGAGCTGTGATGTGTTGCCGTTGATTAGAACTAAGCGATTCATCGGAAAAATGATCAAAACTGACATTTGGAGCAATCGATGTGTCGGTTATTTTTGTTTTCTTAAGCCTAAAATCAGATAATAGATCATTAAAAAAACTAACATAAATACTCACTGATAAAATATGTTAACTGGAGTGACTATGTATTCAATATTTAACACTCTTTCTATCCCCTCCTGCTCCGGCCCGGCTGCACCAAATGGTAATATAAATACGGTACATTTAATAAAGTCAAATACAAATAAGGCAACAAGAGAAGTATCCTACACTTTTCTTTGGTAAAGTAAATCTGAACAGCCGATATGGGCATTTACATCAACTATATGATTTGCCTGAGAAGCTGGACAGGACAAACAATAAAATAAAATAAATAAAAGCCTAAAATCACATAATATATCATTAAAAAAACAAACAAAAATACTCACTGATAAAATATGTTAACTGGAGTGACTATGTATTCAATATTTAACACATACACATTAGAAAATGGGTTAATTGGAGGAGTGCTACTTGATTTTTGGACAAACAACTAGCATTAACATACAAACTATAAATGCTAACTTGTCCTCATATGCCCCAAATGTGTTTGTAAAAAACATTCGTTATGCAAGTCAAAAGATTGTGTTTGCTACCAAAATAGACCTTGACCTTGTTTCTGCTCGTTTGCTGCTCTTAAATATGCAGGATGATTTCTGGTAATGTGATGCATCATTGATGTGGGTCTATTGTGAAAGGCTAGCTTCGTTTGACAGTGCAAACGTTTCAGCACAATGTCGGTCTTTTTCAATTTTGAATAGTCTCAAAATCTATCTCTCTTCTTCTTTGGGCTCTTTCATCTCTTATCCATATTTCTTGGTCCATATTATCGTTGTCTTTCTTTGAGTCGTGTGTGCTCTATTGGAGCAGTCTTGCAGAACAATGTCTACATAGCTTATTCATTAAACTAATCATCAAAGCATCAAATTACAAAGCAAAATTTTTTGCAATCAAATTAATCGATTTAATCGATTAATCGTTGCAGACCTAGTAGAGTGGGATAACTGTGCATTAACCGAAATCTTGGAATAGGTTCAATTAATAGTGGTTTAGATTTTTGCCATAGTCGCTCTGCATTAGATTATACACAAGTTTTAAAAACATGGCCATTATTTCAGTGGTGCAACTATACATCAGTTTTCAGCTTTTATATGACATAAGCATATAAAGACTTTCTAGGACATAACACATTTATGTATGAGATGGGAAAATCTATTGATTTCATAGGCGACTCTGAATCGATCAACTAACGTCCAAATATCGATCATTTCAATTATCTTCAAAGCTAATTAGTACATACCAGTCCTTAAGTTTTTGAAAGGCGTACAAATTTGTATTCAATTTTTTTTTAAACTTTCTTTACTCAGGTTATCAAATGTTATTCCAAAATATCAAACATGCAACTTGTTTTTGATCAGATAATGTCACAGGTTTAAATTAATAAAACATATTAATATAAATAATTTATATTTAAATGTATACTAATTGACAACTCAAAAAAGCCTCCAATGGGTCAAATTAAAAAACATTACATTTGGTATTTTTATTTAGAGCTGAAGTTGATTCAAGCAAAGAAAGCAAAATAAAGAAAATAATACAAAATATTTGTAATGCCCTATAAAAAATGAAGAACTTTTATATACTCTTTGGCTTTGGGGTATTGTCGAATAACTGCCAGTGTATCGTACATATTTCCCGTTACTTATTATGGCAAAAAATACAGCCAAATTTTACTGAAAGGACAAACCAGTCGTCCTTCGTCCCCTGAAGGTTATAAGACAGTAAAATGGGGAACTCGCGAGGACACACACGGAGCAAAACACAGCAGGAGGAGACGAGAAGCCATGCTAACCTCTAAGGTAGCTTGAATGTAAAGTAGTAAAACAAAAAATTAAGTGCAACTAAGTCTATCTGGAACAGCAGGGAGTAACCAGATAAGAAGAGGAAAACAGAAAGTAGGTTAACAATTCTGGGAAGAATAGTTTCTATATTAACAAGTGAATACAACACACCTATTTGAGTTGCGCCAACGGCAGGCCTGGGCAATTATTTTGACTCGGGGGACCAAATTTAGAGAAAAAAATGTGTCTGGGGGCCGGTATATCTGATTTTTAGGAACACTCATACAAAACCTCACAATAATTTCTGATTGAATGCTAAAACGTTATGACAGACCGCCTTAAAAAACGGAATGGAATTTTATGGGTTTTTTTTTTACTGAATGAGACACCCAGAATGTACATGAAAATAAAGAATGTGGGGTTTACAATATTAACTATGATCGATAAAACACTGAATATTGACATCATGTGAACGTCACACCCCCTCTCGATCGACATATTTTACAATCAAGCGAAACACAACAGAAATGCAACAAAAATGCAACAAACATAGCGAAATATGAACGCGAAGGATACAAAAAAAAAAACACAGACACCGCATCTCTCCCTGACACCCGCATTTCAGGCTGGCCGCTCTGGAAAAACTCTGTGGAAACGCTCCTCACCCACACCGCTTGGTGCCTAGTCTGAGCTGCTGTGACGTAGGTTACCATAGTAGCTAGTATATCATGCAAAAGCGCAGATTCCAACCATTTAAATACTTTGTATAGTTCAGGACTAACGGTAATTTGAAAACATCACTGCACATCATAATAGCAGCTACAGTTTCCATCTTAAAGATCTAAAAAAAAATTGGGGAATGTCCGTCAGGCCTACGGCGTCCATGGGTAAAGTTTCTGGGCATTGTGAAGTTATTAAATGCACGGAAACTAAAACAATGTTCGCCACGCAGGTACGTTGCTTAGGCTGTACATATACATAGTTCAATGATGCAGCAGTAATCAATTCATACCTTATTTTTCGGACCATAAGGCGCATTGGATTATTAGGCGTAATGCCGATGAGTAGGTCTATTCGGGTCTATTTTCACACAAAAGGCACATTACAATTGTCATATTAGGACTTTATTTTCTCTAATTAAACACTTCCTTGTGATCTACATAACATGTAATGGTGGTTATTTGGTCAAAATGTTGCATAGATTATGTTTTACAGACCATCTTTAAGCCGCTTTATAACCCTCTTCAATTCAGTTTACTGAGCCGTTTTACTTACGTGCCTCCACATCGACAGCATTTTCTCCCGGTCATCTTTGTTTTACCGGTAGTTTTTAACGCTTCCATAGCGAGTCTACTGACAGATATACTGTAGGTCAGAACTGTACGTTACTTTATATTAGAAATGGCAACAGCGGAGGGTGAATACCCACAGCAAGAAAAGGGAGAAAAAGGAAGGAGCTTATTGACAATGTCACGGACTACAATGGCGGACGCGCGCAACTTTTCGGGACTGATGCAAATCCCAAATACACATCAGCCGGTACCAATAGGTAAAAATAGTTGATTTTGCATACTATTGCGAAACAAAATGCAAGATAATGTCTCTCTAAGAGGTGCCATTTGGGGTCCTTATACACAGGCCATAATAATACTCATAGAAAGGGACAAGCGGTAGAAAATGAATGGGGTGGATTAGAGATGTCCGATAATGGCTTTTTTTGCCAATATCCGATATTCCGATGTTGTCCAACTCTTAATTACCGATTCCGATATCAACCGATACCGATATATACAATCGTGGAATTAACACATTATGCCTAATTTTGTTGTGATGCCCCGCTGGATGCATTAAACAATGTATCAAGGTTTTCCAAAATAAATCAACTCAAGTTATGGAAAAAAATGCCAACATGGCACTGCCATATTTATTATTGAAGTCACAAAGTGCATTATTTTTTTTAACATGCCTCAAAACAGCATCTTGGAATTTGGGACATGCCGGGGGGGGGGGGGGGGGGTAGGGGGTAGCAGGGGGTGTATATTGTAGCATCCCGGAAGAGTTAGTGCTGCAAGGGGTTCTGGGTATTTGTTCTGTTGTGTTTATGTTGTGTTACGGTGCGGATGTTCTCCCGAAATGTGTTTGTCATTCTTGTTTGGTGTGGGTTCACAGTGTGGCGCATATTTATAACAGTGTTAAAGTTGTTTATACGGCCACCCTCAGTGTGACCTGTATGGCTGTTGAGCAAGTATGCTTTGCATGAATTTGTGTGTGCGAAAAGCCATAGATATTATGTGACTGGGCCGGCACGCAAAGGGAGTGCCTTTAAGGTTTATTGGCGCTCTGTACTTCTCCCTACGTCCGTTTTAAAAAGTCATAAATTTTACTTTTTGAAACCGTTACCGATCATTTTGAAACCGATACCGATAATTTCCGATATTACATTTTAAAGCATTTATCGGCCGATAATATCGGCAGTCCGATATTATCGGACATCTCTAGGGTGGCTGTTAAAGCACAGTATACGTCTGACTACTGTAGCCGTAATGCTTTGCGTTCTATCAAGCGGTGCGGCTTCGTAGCTTACCAAATTCGTACTAAAAAATGTTGACAGATTTTTGAGCGCGTGTGTAATGTTCTATATTCTCAATGAAACATCAAAGTTTTGGTCTTGCTTACTCGGGTCATTTATTGAACAGGGGTCAAACCTACAGTCCACACGTATCTCTTATTCGTGGCTGCCATCTCCTGGTCACACTTATCATTGCACCATGTATGAAATAAAATTGCTTCGAGGTCGATTAGCAAAACCAGAATGAATTCATACATTAGACATTGGACTTGAAGTGGGTGTGGCATGGATGATTGTTTGGCGCCCAATAAAAGACTTGATGGAGGATTCTTCAGTCAGCAGATGTTAAAGCAGCATAAATCTACTGGAGCCTATCTCAGTGCACCTTGACACTGGACAGGTGAAATGACAAACAGGTGTGTGCATCAGTCGCGGCGCGGCGCCAGAATGAAACAATTTTAAATGCGCCTTATAGTCCGAAAAATACGGTAATCAAATTATGAGATAACATAAGTAAATAATTTATATGATGTGCTGCTTTACACTTCAAGCTTGATGTCTGTCTTTTGTGTCGCATTCCAACTCCTGATTGCTGTCTCAACATTACTGGGGTTGACTCGCATATCCCGTTGAAAGTCAGTTTCATTTGCCATGAATCAATAGCCACATCCTCGATCAAACCCGCCCCATTGATTACATATTAAGCTTTTCCATCTGCTTTAGTCACAAGCAATCATAGCCAAGGTTGGACCAATAAACGACACATCTACTATGATCGTTATTGACACATCTTCTGTTGCATCTCTCTGTTTCAATGACAATGTTACAGGAGCCTCATCAGGCAGCACTGACCTTCTGCCCACCCCTTCTACTGCCACGAACTGGACAGCTTCTCTGGTGACTGACAGCGGGAGGGACAGTGACTTGATATTCAGGTTTGACGGTCACCAGGCGGCTAAAATTCCAAGCTGGGTGGTACCTCAGAACCTGACAGACCAGTTCACTATAGCGACCTGGATGAAGCACGGGCCCAGTCCTGGGCTCAGGGCTGAAAAGGAGACCCTGCTTTGTAATTCGGATAAGACGGGTGAGTTGAAAGAATCTGCTTTGCAAAAACTGAAAAAAATATGTAATGGCACGAAATGTTCTGCATATCTATTAATTTTCTTCTGGTAACATCAGTTGCTCTAAATAAGAGCATATCTTTATTACATGCCCTGATACAAAGATTGTGTATTGCCAATTATGTGGCCATTGCTTAGGGAAAAGTCTGGCATCAAACACTGTTACACTAATACAGGAATGTCCAAAGTGCGGCCCGGGGGCCATTTGCGACCCAGCTTATTGTTTACCGGCCCGCCAAAGCTGCCATGCAGGCTGGTTTTTTTCTTTTGTGTATCTTTATTTTTTTGCCATTTCTCAAAAAAATAATGCAAATCAATGATATAATGAATTATTGACCTATTCAAGGCTCCAATTATTTCAAATATTTCACTTTAAAATGTTTTATGTGGTAAATATTGCATATATTGTGTGGTTGCCATACAAAAACATAGTTTTCTTTGACAAAAGAACATAAAACAAACAAAATAATAGTTCAAACGTAAAATCGACAGATATATCTGAAGTTGATCTCGTAACTTACACTACCGTTCAAAAGTTTGGGGTCACATTAAAATGTCCTTATTTTTCAATGAAGATAACTGTAAACTAGTCTTAACTTTAAAGAAGTACACTCTATACATTGCTAATGTGGTAAATGACTGTACTAGCTGCAAATGTCTGGTTTTTGGTGCAATATCTACATAGGTGTATAGAGGCCCATTTCCAGCAACTATCACTCCAGTGTTCTAATGGTACAATGTGTTTGCTCATTGGCTCAGAAGGCTAATTGATGATTAGAAAACCCTTGTGCAATCATGTTCACACATCTGAAAACAGTTTAGCTTGTTACAGAAGCTACAAAACTGACCTTCCTTTGAGCAGATTGAGTTTCTGGAGCATCACATTTGTGGGGTCAATTAAACGCTCAAAATGGCCAGAAAAAGAGAACTTTCATCTGAAACTCGACAGTCTATTCTTGTTCTTAGAAATGAAGGCTATTCCACAAAATTGTTTGGGTGACCCCAAACTTTTGAACGGTAGTGTAAGTGTTGAAAGTAAAAAAAAAACTAATAAAAATGTATTACTTTATTAGTGGGGCACCTTTTGGATACCAATTATATTTAACAGGATTTTATTTATCTTTTCACTGTGATTACTCAAAAATAATAATGAATTAAAATCAATGGTGTCCTGCATTATTGATCTTTTTAAGGCTCGAATTACTTCACATCAAACATTGCTTTCTGAATGTTTTTGGCAGTGGGGGAAATACTGCATATTTCAGTTTTATTTTAAAAAACAAAGTTGTCTTTGACAGAAAAGGCATAAAACCTTTTTTTTTTTTTTAACTTTATATCAACCTAAAGTTGATATACTGTAGAGATTTACTGTAAGCGTTAAATAAAAAATAAAAATTATAATTTGACTTGTTTTTAACATTTTAATGACTTAGACCCTTTATGGTCCCCGGGAGCCCTAAATGTAAAAAAAAAACCAAAACCCATATATTTTGTTATGGTTTGAAAATGAAAACTATCAAAATGGCCCCCGCGTGCTTAAATTTTTCCATGTGCGGCCCTCAGTGGAAAAAGTTTGGACACCCCTGCACTAATATAATCATCACATTTGGAGTTACGATAGGGTGTCGTGACAAAGTCAGCAACTAAACTGCTGACGTTGCTGCAACCAGGAATGTTCTATTAAATATTCCAGTAATAGTCTGTCCCCAACAGTGAGCAAGTGGGTTGATCCGGCCGACCCCTTTTTGTTCTTTGCTCCCAACAGAGATGAATCGCCATCACTACTCCCTGTATGTCCACAATTGCCGCTTGGTGTTCCTGCTAAGGAGAGACTTTACCCAGGTGGACACGTTCAGGCCTGCTGAGTACCACTGGAAACTGGACCAGGTAGGAAGCATCCAGTGCACCAGAAGTTGTCCACAAAATAAAATCATTCAACTCACATTGATACAGTACAGATACAGTCTATAAATTGTGTATGATTTAGTAACGGGTCACTGCAAAATGGAGCGTTGAATGTCCTATTAGTTTCTTAATGACTTTATTTATGTTTTTGACTTTGTAATTTGTGGGTTCATTTATTGAGGTTAATTTCAACTCTGCTTAGACAAATGCTGTTTTACACACAGTCAATCATAGTTTGTGATTTGGGTGGTTGGCTTTGCATTTTTATTGCTTTGCTGCACCAGAAATCCTCTTAAAATTAAGAGAGTGGAGCCTTCAATTAACACCCATTTATTTGGAAGAATATACCGCCCCCCTAATTAGCCATGCAATGGCAAAATGAGTTCTATTAATTTAGCCCTTGTTGTACACATGCTTTCCATGCACCCTTGGACATGTCCAGTGCCAGGATACATGGTCAGATGACGCATGGAAAAACTAAGCGAGGTGATTGACTGGCTGTAGTTATCACTGAGGGGAAAAGCAGGAATAAAACCACAACTCTAAGTGCCTGTTCTACTAATATTCAAATACCACATGCAAAACAGCATGTGCAAAAAATCTAATTGCGAGTATTGGGTGTGACGCGGGTGATCTACTACACTGCAAAAACTGAAATCTAAGTAAGATTAAATATCTCAAATAAGGGTGACATTTGCTTATTTTCTGTCTAATAAGATAATTCTTCTCACTAAGCAGATTTTATGTTAGAGTGTTTTACTTGTTTTAAGTGTTGTGGTCCTAAATGATCTCAGTAAGATATTACAGCTTGTTGCTGAGATTTTATGACCTATATTGAGTAAAACATGCTTGAAACTAGAATATCAACTGTTGCAAAGCTGTGTCATCAACACTCACAAGTATAAAACTGCTTTTTTAAAGCAATAATTTCTTATTTCAAGCATGAAAAAAAAAAAATCATGATTTTGACACAATTGTGTCTCATAATTAAAACAGATGACAGCCAAATGGACTTTGCTGTTTTATTTTCAATGAAACAATAGAAAATACGTACTCATATAGTAGTACAGTTGGCACAGTACAGTAAACTCACAGTTAATATTTAAACATTTAACATCTGACATTTCTAACAATTTTAAACAGAAATATTTCATGCACATTCAGGTAAATTCATCAAAATTACAATGAAAAAAAATTTGGCCGGGGCCTGGGCTGTATATATGCGCGCTAATTGACTGAAAGAGCACGCACTTGGCGCGATGATGTCATGTTGTCGATGGAAAAATGCATTTTTAAACCATATGATTTGCCTGAGCGGCTAGGAGACCCAGAGAGTAACACGCGGTTGCCTTGTTGCCTTTCCATTAAGAACAATACATTTGTTTTTAGTATAATTTTGCTGGTTTCAAGAAATGTAATGCCGAGCGCATATCATTATGTCAAGATAATGGCACTAGCATTTACTTCATTTAAGAATATTTTTCAACATATTGAGCAAAAAGGTCTCTTTTTTTTTTCTACCAAGAAAAGTGCACTTGTTATTAGTGAGAATATACTTATTTTAAGGTATTTTTGGGTTCATTGAGGTTAGCTAATTTTACTTGTTTTGGAAAGTCTTGACAAGCCAAATTTTCTTGTTCTACTGGCAGATAATTTTGCTCAGTTCAAATAAAATACCCCTAATTTTTGTGTTATTTTTTCTTGTTTTTGATTACTGACTTTTTACAGTGTAAGACTGTGTGCACAATTGATAAGACGTGCAGAGTAGTGCAGACCTCCATATTCAAATGAGGATTTTGCACGTACTAACGGCTGTGCCCACATTCATGACATTGTATGCTCAAACAGTCCAACCGGTGTGGTTTCTTTATGGTGTGGAATATGCAGCACACACCACCTTTTCTGGGCGATAAACTGTAGAAGTGGGATCTAGGAAAAAGAAGCTGCCGCTGTGGGAGGCACCGTTGTTGTGATGGTGCGTTCGGAAGGATCCGGAAATCAATGTAAGAATGTATGAAAATGCATGTTGCAATATTTTAATTTTATTTATGAGATATACAGTGGGTACGGAAAGTATTCAGACCCCTTTAAATTGCTCACTTTTTGTGTCATTGAAGCCATTTGCTGAAATCAAAAAAGTTATTTGATGGAGAAAAACAGAATTTATAAAAAATAAAAACTCAAATCACATATACATACGTATTCAGATCTTTTTCTCAATACTTTGTTGATGCACCTTTGGCAGCAATTATAGCCCTATGTTTTTTTGAATACGATGCCACCAGCCTGGCACACCTATCTGTGGTTAGTTTCGCCCATTCATCTTTTTCTCATTCTTCTTTGCAGCACCTCTAAGGCTCCATCAAGTTGGATGGGAAGCATTGGCTTTCATCCAGGATGTCTCTGTACATTGCTGTATTCATCTTAGTCTAGTCAGGGAGGTGACCAAGAACCCGATGATCACTCTGTCAGAGCTGCAGCATTCCTCTGTGGAGAGAGGAGGACAACCATCACTGTAGCAAACCACCAATCAGGCCTGTATGGTAGAGTGGCCAGACAGAAGCAATTTCTTAGTAAAACGTTTGCCAAAATGCACCTGAAAGACTCTCAGACCATGAGAAATAAAATTATCTCGTCTGATGAGACAAAGATTGAACTCTTTGGCGTGATTACCAGGTGTCATGTTTGGAGGAAACCAGTCACCGATCATCACCAGGCCAATACCATCCCTACAGTGAAGCATGATGGTGGCAGCATCATGCTGTGGGGATGTTTTTCAGCGGCAGGAACTTGGAGACTAGTCAGGATAGAGAGAAAGATGAATGTGGCAATATACAGAGACATCCTGGATGAAAACCAACGCTTCCCATCCAACCTGTTGGACCCTGAGAGGTGCTGCAAAGAGGAATGGGCAAAACTGCCGAAAGATAGGTGTGCCAAGCTTGTGGCATCGTATTCAAACACACTTGAGGCTATAATTGCTGCCAAAGGTGCATCAACAAAGTATTGAGCAAAGAGTCTGCATACTTTAGATTTTTTTTTAATGCATACATTTTTTTTCTTTCAAGATGGGGTGCTGAGTGTACATTAATGAGAAATAAAATGAACGTTTTTGATTTTAGCAAATGGATACAATGAAACAAAGGGTAGCAAATATAAAAGGGTCTGAATACTTGTATGTATAACATATGAGATTTATACAATTAACATTAAGAACCTCAGATATGCAGATGATACCATTGTAGTGGCAGACTCTGGGAAAAAAAGCTACAAAACACCCTGAACACAGTAGTAGTCCATAATGATGCAAACAGTCTGGCTCTAAACGTCAACAAAACTGAATGCATGACAGTTTCCAAGAAACCACATCACATCACATCCCATGCAACAACAATAACATTAAACAAGTGTATCAATTCAAGTACCTTGGCGTCACAATAACATCCGATGTTAGATACGAAAAAGAGACAAAAGATTGCCATGTCAAAAGACAGCTTCAACAAAATGAGTGTTATATTTAGAAATAGAAACATCTCACTTGACACCAAACTCAGTCCTCAAATGTACGTATGTATAGTATGTCGTACTATAGGGCTGTGAATGCTGAACTATAAATATTCCACAACTGAGAAAAATGCTCTTCATAACGTTGACTGAAAAGAAAAGTAATAAAGAAATATTAACGCTGGCAAAAAAACAAGAAGATCTATTATTGCAACGATTTGAAAGAGGCAGCTAAAATTCCTCAGCATTATCTTTAGAAAAGACATCTTAGGAAAACTGATGTCAACAGAACAAGTAGTAGGAAAGAAAGCTCAAGGTCGATAGCGGACAAATGTTTATCGACATATGTCAACAGCTTCAGAAATTTTATCAAAAATATTATTAACATAGACCTCACAGATAAAGACAGACTCGACTGGAGAACCCTGATCATCGATGCCTGCAAACAGATGATGATGATATGTAGTAATATTATATCTCCTATAGAAAAAAAGAATGCCAAAAACCAAAGCCAGAAGAGCACAAATGAAATCTATTGAATTTGTTTTAAGTACCAATGATTGTCACACACACACTAGGTGTGGTGAAATAACCCTCTGCATTTGACCCCCCTGGGAGGTGAGGGGATCAGTGAGCAGCAGCGGTGGCCACGCCCGGGAATCATTTTGGTCATTTAACCCCCAATTCCAACCCTTGATGCTGAGTGCCAAGCAGGGAGGTAATGGGTCCCATTTTTATAGTCTTTGGTATGACTCAGCCGGGGTTTGAACTCCCAACCTACCGATCTCAGGGCGGACACTCCAACCACTAGGTCACTGAGTAAGTTTTAATCAGCCCCTTAAGTCACCCAACAGATAAAAAATTCTAATTGTAAAAATATTCAGCATATACATGAAGACACGCTAAATGGATTGCTCTCTCCCTATTTTGATCATTTAAGAGACGCAATCGTCAACACTTGTTTTAGTGCATACAAGCCTTTAGTAGAGCCGGCCTTAAGTATTTTTAATGGATAAGATGTCTTTGCCAACCAGAAGGTTCAATTTGAACTATTCAGATTATGAGAAATGACAACAGCAAACACAATCACAAGCAAAAACACACTTGGTCCAGGCTTGTGTGGATGTGTAAAATCTGGGTAGACCGCAGCTGTCTGCTCTTCCAGGATGCTGTCTGAAGGTCGGATAGGTCACCTCAACGTAAAAAAAGATCACACTAATCAAACAAGGACATCTGATTCTGGAGAGAGATGCACAGCTGGTATGGATTACTTCAAAAATAGGCCTGTTGGCTGCACACTGAAGGTGTTTGTGTATAGAATCTGAGATGACGAACTCCAAATGGCAATGCCAATATCTCCTAGCTGGCAGGTACATCTAATAATTAGCCATAACACTCTGGTTGTCAATACAAGAATTGGGAATGCATGGTCCAGAATTATCTTCCCTAAACACCAAACACAGCCTAATGTAAAATCGAATAATTCCATTGAATTATGTCATGAAAAAAGCCAAATCAAATTGATCAGCTGTATATATATATATATATATATATATATATATATATTTGATCAGCTGTATATACACTACCGTTCAAAAGTTTGGGGTCACATTGAAATGTCCTTATTTTTGAAGGAAAAGCACTGTACTTTTCAATGAAGATAACTTTAAACTAGTGTTAACTTTAAAGAAATACACTCTATACATTGCTAATGTGGTAAATGACTATTCTAGCTGCAAATGTCTGGTTTTTGGTGCAATATTTACATAGGTGTATAGAGGCCCATTTCCAGCAACTATCACTCCAGTGTTCTAATGGTACAATGTGTTTGCTCATTGGCTCAGAAGGCTAATTGATGATTAGAAAACCCTTGTGCAATCATGTTCACACATCTGAAAACAGTTTAGCTCGTTACAGAAGCTACAAAACTGACCTTCCTTTGAGCAGATTGAGTTTCTGGAGCATCACATTTGTGGGGTCAATTAAACGCTCAAAATGGCCAGACAAAGAGAACTTTCATCAGAAATTCGACAGTCTATTCTTGTTCTTAGAAATGAAGGCTATATATATATATATATATATATATATATATCATCATCATCATCGGCAGCTCAGTCTCGAGAGACCATACTGATGCGCGTCTGGAGTCTTGTCATGTTGTTTGGCATCGTCTGCTATGGCTGCGCAGTCCGATCTGTGAGTGACAGTCTTTATTGCAGTTTGTGCAAATGAATAAGGTGGCCTGGGTTTGAGGGGTTGCTGCAGTGCACTTCCTGCGTCTCCTCTTCTCTGCTGCAAGCCGATCTCTTGCCACCTCAGCTTCTGCACTGCCCTTGTGGACAGTCTGACGCCAAGCATTTCTGTCCATGGCCTGTACCTCCCAGCTGTCAGGAGAGATGTTACATGCTTTCATGTCTCTTTTGCAGACGTCCTTGAAGCGTAGTAGGGGGCGACCAGCTCGTCTGGTGCCAATGGTCAGTTGTCCATACATGATGTCCTTAGGTAGTCTTCCATCCTCCATCCGTCGGACATGGCCGAGCCAGCGGAGACGGCGTTGACTCAGCAGGGAGTACATGCTGGGGATCTTGGCGCGCTGCAGGATGTTGGTGTATGGGATGTGGTCCTGCCAGCTGATGTTGAGGATGCGCCTGAGGCACCGCATGTGGAAGGTGTTGAGCCGACGTTCTTGCTTCATATAGGTGGTCCAGGATTCACTTCCATAGAGAAGGGTGCTGAGAACGCAGGCCTGATATACACGGATCTTGGTGTGTTCTGACAGCGCTCCGTTCTCCCACACTCTCTTGGTCAGTCTAGCCATGATGGTATTTGCCTTTCCGAGACGCCTGTCCAGTTCGATGTCCAGTGAGAGGTTGTTGCTGATTGTTGATCCCAAGTAGGTGAACTCGTCCACAGTGTCCAGTCTGATGTTATCAACTGTGATGGAGGGGGCAGTACTGATGTCTTGTGCACTGATGTTGGTCTTCTTCAGGCTTATTGTGAGCCCAAACTGCTTACAAGCATCGGCAAAGCGGTCAGCCAAACTCTGAAGGGCATCCTCTGTGTGAGTCATGAGGGCTGCATCATCAGCAAACAACATCTCCCTGATGAGAACTGTCCTGACCTTGGTCTTAGAACGCAGTCGCGCCAGGTTAAACAATCTCCCATCAGACCGGGTGTGCAGGTATACACCATCAGTGGAGGAGTCGAAGGCGTAAGACAGGAGCAGGGAAAAGAAAATCCCGAAAAGGGTTGGTGCAAGTACACAGCCCTGCTTGACACCACTGTTGATACAGAATGGTTCTGAGGATGATCCGTCATACAGGACTGTGCCCTTCATGTTGACATGGAAGGAGGTCACCATGCTGCCGAGCTTTGGGGGGCAGCCAATCTTCTCAAGGAGCTGGAATAGGCCTTCCCTGCTGACCAGATCGAAGGCCTTGGTGAGGTCTATGAACATCATGTAGAGTGGCTGGCCTTGCTCTCTACTCTTTTCCTGGAGCTGTCGAAGGGAAAAGATCATGTCAGTTGTCGACCTGCCTGCTCTGAAGCCACATTGGGATTCTGGATAGACACGATCCGCGAGTCTCTGCAGCCTGTTGAGGAGGATGCGTGCATACACTTTGCCGACAATGCTGAGAAGGGAGATCCCTCTGTAGTTGTTGCAGTCACTGCGGTCACCTTTGTTTTTATACAGTGTCACAATGGTGGCGTCACGCATGTCTTGTGGGACTGCACCTTCCTCCCAGCACATGCAGAGCAACTCATACAGAGGCTGAAGCAGGGCAGGTTTCCCGTGCTTGATGGCTTCAGGTGGGATGTTATCGCTACCTGGTGCTTTGTCGTTTGGGAGGGCATCAATGGCTTTGCTGAGCTCTTCCATAGTGGGCACTTCATCTAGCTCCTCCATGATGGGCAGATCCTTCGTACCACTAAGGGCAGCATTGGAAACTGATGTTTCACGGGAGTACAGTTCTGAGTAGTGTTCCACCCATCTGGTCATCTGTTCCTCCCGGTTAGTGATCTTCTCCCCTGACAGAGATTTCAGGGGGGCAATTCCTTTTACTGCAGGGCCAAGGGCCTTTTTGATGCCGTTGTACATGCCGCGTGTGTTTCCGGACTCGGCACAGCTCTGTATTTCCTTACACAGTTGTTGCCAATATTCATTGGCACACTGTCTAGCAACACGCTGGGTGGTGTTCCGAGCCCTTCTGAGTGCTGTGAGTGTCTGTTCATTTGGGCATTCCTTGTGTGCTAAGAAGGCTGCACGTTTTGCCTCTATTTCTGGTTTCATCCTTGGAAGGTGGGCTTTGAACCAATCCTGGCAGGGATGTTCTTTCTTGCCAAACGAGGACATGGCCGTGTTGTAAATTTTGTCCCTCATGGCATTCCACTTTCCTGTGGCGTCATGATCTGGCAGGTCCTGTAGGGCTTCATCCAGGTTGGTTACATATGCGTCCACCTTAAGGGGATCTGACATGTGTACTGTGTTGATCCGGGGGCGGCCTTTTGGTTTGGAGTGATGTAGCTTGCGTGGCTGGAGACGCACTTTGCTGCACACAAGGGCATGGTCAGTGTCACAGTCTGCACTATGGTAGCTTCTGGTGATGAGGACATTGTTTAAGGCAGAGCGCCTGGTGATGGCAAGGTCGAGTTGGTGCCAGCGTTGGGACCGCGGATGCCTCCACGACACTCTGTGTGATGGTTTACACTCGAAGAAGGTGTTTGTAATGCAGAGGTCATGGTAGGAGCACAGTTCCAGCAGCCTTTGACCATTCTCATTTACCTTCCCTGTGCCATGACGTCCAAGGCAGGAGGGCCATGACTTGTGATCTGCACCTACTCTGGCATTGAAGTCGCCAAGGAGGAATAAGGGCTCATCTTTTGGGAGGCCCTTTATCAGTTCATCAAGCTGCCCATAGAACTGGTCTTTTGTGTCTTCCGATGAGGTGAGAGTGGGAGCGTACACACTGAGGATGTTGACATGACCAGCAGCAGTGGCGAGGCGGATGGACAAAAGGCGCTCGGTGCCACCTGAGGGAGGCTCCACTGCAGCCAGGAGGGTGTTTTTGATGGCAAAGCCAACACCATGCTGGCGGGGCTCTTCGGGTTCTCTGCCCTTCCAGAAGAAGGTGTAGTTCTCCTCTCTGAGGGAGCCGCTGGAAGGGAGCCGGGTTTCTTGGAGGGCAGCTATGCTGACGTTGAGTCTGGTGAGCTCTCTGTCAATGATGGCTGTCTTTCTGGTGTCTTCCACCACTCTGAGGTCATCTGAGATGCCTGTGCGCATAGTGCGCACGTTCCAGCTACCAAATAGAAGAGCTATTTTATATATATATATATATATACAGCTGATCAATTTGATTTGGATTTGATCGCGATTCGAATTCGAATCGATTTTTTCCCACACCCCTATAAAGTATATATATATATATATATATATATATATATATATATATATATATATATATATATATATATATATATATATATATATATATATATATATATATATATATGTATATATATATATATATATACTTTATAAAGTATATATATATATATATATATAGTTGCTGTAAATGGGCCTCTAAATACCTATGTAGATATTGCACCAAAAACCAGACATTTGCAGCTACAATAGTCATTTACCACATTAGCAATTATAGAGTGTATTTCTTTAAAGTTAACACTAGTTTAAAGTTATCTTCATTGAAAAGTACAGTGCTTTTCCTTCAAAAATAAGGACATTTCAATGTGACCCCAAACTTTTGAACGGTAGTGTATATACAGCTGATCAAATATATATATGTATATATATATATATATATATATATATATATATATATATATATATATATATATATATATATAGATATATATACTTTATAAAGTATATATATATATATATATATATATACTTTATAAAGTATATATATATATATATATATATATATATATATATATATATATATATATATATATATATATATATATATATATATATATATATATACTTTATAGGGGTGTGGGAAAAAATCGATTCGAATTCGAATCGCGATCAAATCCAAATCAAATTGATCAGCTGTATATATATATATATATATATATATATAGCCTTCATTTCTAAGAACAATAATAGACTGTCGAATTTCTGATGAAAGTTCTCTTTTTCTGGCCATTTTGAGCGTTTAATTGACCCCACAAATGTGATGCTCCAGAAACTCAATCTGCTCAAAGGAAGGGTGGTGGGGATTCTCACTTTGTGCGATTCAGAATCGATTCTCATTTTTAAAAAATCGATTATTTGTTGTTGTTGGTTTTTTTTTTATTGTTTTTTTTTAATTCATTTTTATTTTTTATTTTTTTTATTAATCAATCCAACAAAACAATACACAGAAATACCATAACAATGCAATCCAATTCCACAACCAAACCCGACCCAGCAACACTCAGAACTGCAATAAACAGAGCAATTGAGAGGATACACAAACGACACAGAACAAACCAAAAGTAGTGAAACAAAATGAATATTATCAACAACAATATCAATATTAGTTACAATTTCAACATAGCAGTGATTAAAAATCCCTCATTGACATTATCATTAAACATTTATAAAAAAAAAAACACTTGCATCGCATCGCATCTCATAAGCTTGACAACACACTGTGTCCAATATTTTCAGAAAGATAAAATAAGTCATATTGTTGGTTCATTTAATAGTTAAAACAGATGTACATTATTGCAATCAGTTGATAAAACATTGTCCTTTACAATTATAAAAGCTTTTTACAAAAATCTACTACTCCGCTTGCATGTCAGCAGACTGGGATAGATCCTGCTGAAATCTATGTATTGAATTAATAGAGAATCGTTTTGAATCGAAAATCGTGTTGAATTGAAAAAAAAAAATCGATTGTGAATCGAATCGTGACCCCAAGAATCGATATTGAATTGAATCGTGGGACACCCAAAGATTCACAGCCCTAATACTTTACATTAGTTTCGGATGATACCAGAAATTTGGGTATCAATCCGATACCAAGTATTTACAGGATCATACATTGGTTTTATTCAAAGTCCTCATGTGTCCAGGGGCATATTTCCTGAGTTTATAAACGTAATATAAATTTTAAAAAAACCGAAAGAAGATGTGATGCCAAAAAATATCGACGTAATCATAGTAGTATCAACTACATACGCTCATGTACTTGGTATCAATACACTGGATGTTAGGTGTCGATCCACCAATGGCGTTTGTTTACATGTTGACGCCGGTGAGCTACGGTGTGTAGTGAAGCATGTTTAGCTATTCCTCGTCCTGCAGGGATGATACTTGTAAGAAACTTACTTTATTTGTCGCCATGGAGGCGAGGATTAGTGATTCAAAAGTAGCTAAAACACTGCCGACTGCGGCTGGACTTTAGCCGCTAGCTAGTTGGCCATGTCTTAAAGCACCTCTTCCTGAGGGCGTTTCAGTAATATAACTTCACCTTTATCGTTAGTTTTTAAGCCAAAATGCGTCTGTTCTCCCTTTTTTGTCTACACACTGTCTCTGCTTGTAAGTACTCCGTGATTGTGCGCTGGCGAACATGCTCGTCTGCTCGTAAACCGGCAATGTCGGGGGGTGGGGGGTACTTTTTAGAGATGGTATAGTACTAAATATGATTAATTAGTATCGCGGTACTATACTAATGCCGGTATACCGTACAACCCTACCATAAACTGTATTTTTCAGTTTCAAAATGTATTTTTGTCCAGGTGCAAAATGTTTGCCTCTAATTTATTCCATAATTTTATTGTGTGTGTACGCATGACCGTGATCGATGCTTTGTCAAGGTAACGGCCTGCTGTGTTTAAGAAGGAAAAGAAGAAAAAAACTTCTAGTAAAGGCGGCGTTCGTGCGCCCACATCGTATGCGGCATACGGACAGATTCAATACTAAGTCAATACAAACTTATACGGCCCCATTCCTGGGTGGATCTCACGTAAGAGGAAGGGGGGTGCTAATCCTTTCGCAATGCAGTCTGCTGAAATTGATGGGAAGCACCACTCTACGTAACAACTAACGCTGTGGTCATAGTTGGAATTGTCAGAAAAGATATTAAGATATTCAACACTCTACTGCCGTCTGGCGGCTAAAGTGGATAATGCACCCCTTCGCCCCAATTTGTCACGTGTAATGTGTCAGGTAAACGGCAATGAATGGGGTCATATGAATCCCCTTTCCTACTGTATGACTGGAGATCGGCCCTTGACACCCCAAATCCGACCAGCCCATCTAGAATTCTCGAGATTTTCCTGATTAGCCACAGTTTATATGTATATAAATGTGGTTTGAATGACAATTTTGCCATTCACTGTGTCTTGGGAGCAAAACTGCTATCTAAAGAATGAAAGAAAAACTTCATTACTTGTTGAACTTCTCTTGCCTTTTGTCACTTCCTCCTTTTCTGCGGTAGTCATTTAAATACCCATGGAGAAAAACTCCTTTGCTCTTTACATAGCTTTTTAGGATTTCATTTATTTTTCCAATCGTGCAGTCATTGCAAATCACAGCATAATGACTGTTATTATGAGAAATCATGGTTGGACCTGTTTGATTGACCTGCTGGAAAATGGTGTTTATCCGTAGCTGTAATTTGAGGTAAGTTTGTTGAAAGGCTCATTGTTATACACTTCTTTTTATACTTCGCTTTCTTTGTCCTGTGCATTGCGGTGACAGTTTCATTGAGCTGCCGAAAGGCTTTTTGTATTTGTATTGTACATGGTCTTGAGAAAATGCATCATTTTATCCGAGCTCAAAGAAGAGGACTGCCAATCTTTGTATTTGGCGTTGGCCTTCCCTGGAGAATGTCTACATGAAAATAAAGAAGTTGAGGGATGTGCAGAAAAGGAAAAGGAAATCACTAAGACTACTCAGTTGCTCCATAATACTGGGCAAGAATGTCTGGAAGCTAAATTTTATTTTACATAAATCAGCTAAATGACCAATATAAATTTAAAAAATCTATTTAACTTGTCTGTCACTATTCTTGATCATCCTTGGTCTTGTAATCTGTAGAGTTTTGAATCTGAGAAACAATTGAGCTTGTTAACTTCACACCGATATGAATGATTCTTTTGTGATTTTTCATAAATTATCTTGGTGCAGTTACTAAAACAATCTTAAACAGTCCCATCTGCAAAAGGAAATCAATGTCTTCATTAAACATTGGATTTACCAATCCACTAACGACCAAAAAAAAGCCATCTAGCAGGCTACAAATGGTTTATTGATGTGTTTACATAATGAGAGACTTAGAAACGGTCTATCTGCACTGACAAGTCAATTTGGTCAAGGAACATCATTGTAAGAGAAGTTATGATGATGTTGTCACTTACTAACCAAATATTGGAAAGGGCTACTACCTTTAACAATGTATTTAATTAGGGTTATCAACGTTAGTGTGTGCAATTAGTGACAAAAAAATATCACGCTAATCACGCAATTTATTTCGGCCAAACATGCTCCTTTTCGCAATCGAATGGTTACCTGAAAGGTGGCTTGGGTTGCTTTCTAGTAATGAGATTCAATGCATACGTCTGTGCAAAGATGAGTAAGAAGACTCTGCTCCATGGTAAATTTACATTTACATAAAATCATGGTAATTTGTAATTATTGCAGTGAGTAACTCTCTTATCATCGAAACACAACAAGTTTAAAAAATACCATCCAAAAGCAAAATAGAACCTTGTTATTACCTTAGCCAGGGTGTTGTTTACTTGTTGCCATTGATTTGTCAGTTATTTAGCTTGTTGGCAACATAACACAAACAGTTATTGGTAGAATTCCATTAAATAATTCAGAACATTTCTGAAATGGGAAACACATGTTCAACATTATGGCCGTTAGAGAAGAAAAATCTATAAACAGCCGCACTATTTTATAAGCCGCATGATTCAAAGCGTAGGGAAAAAAATTATGGCTTATAGTCTGGAAAATACGGTAATTGTAATTAATCAAATTTCAAAAGTGGGATTACTATGATTTAAAGATTTAGCATTTGACAGCACTTTTTTCATATAAAATATTTTAAAGCATACATAGAGTTTTCTCGGATTTAACAAAAGTACTGACAAGATAGGATTAGTCTTTATGCAGCTCTTTTTTTTCCCCTTGATTTAGTTTTTTTATGACCATTTATTGATCGGTTTTCTCGCGTACAGGGAAAAAAAAAACTACTCATGCTTATGTTGCTTAATTTTCACAGCACCTAAAAGGGCTTTTGTGCCTTTTAAGTCGAATATTTGCACACTTCAGTCTTCTCTGTCATCTCTAGAGAAAAATATAGTTCTGTGAGTTTAGTGCTGAGCAATGCACAATGGGTTTATCAGCGCTTCTTTGCTGACAAAGGCTTTTGCTGCTGCAGGGGGAAAGTAGCAGTGGGACCAAAGCAGCTGGAGAATCCTAAACAAACAAGTTGTGGGCCTTTTTGTAGCTGAGGAGACTACATACATACTCATACTTTTGCATGAGAAAATTATTGATGAATGGGTTACTGTGACTGGAACAGTTACCAGTAGCCAAACTAAAATCGTACCAAATCCAATTTCTCAGATCGGCTAACACACCTAGATACTGTGGTTAGAAATTGGATCAGACCAAACCAGAGTTCTCTCCCACAAAAATTGACTTGGAAATAGACTTGAAGAAGTTGGTATAGGCAAGGAAGAGCATGGCACATACAATGCTAGCATATTCAGTCAACTGAGCACAATATGTTACATTCTTGACTGTAGCATTCTGGACATCAAGTGAATACTTTTGTTTGTCATGATCCGCTGCCCGGATCATGTTCTGTTTAGTTTTGGACTCCCTCAGTTCCTGTCTTTAGTACCCCTGGGTTTGTGTTTTGTTTGCCATGGGTGCAGACTGGTTTCACCTGCCTCTGATTAGTGTTCGGCACGCTCACCTACAGCCGGGCACTAATCAGAGAGCTACTTGTTCCAACTGTTCGCCACACTCGGTCTCTTCCTTATTTGCTGTACGCAATAAGTTACGTTTGATGAATTCCTGTTTCCTTGCTCAAGATTCCTGTGCTAAGGCCCCGTTTACACTAAGCCGGATAAGGTTATTCAGGGTAAATCACACCTAACCTTATCCCTGTCCATACACAACAATGCCACCGTTTAAGACCCCCACTCCCTCTGTCTGCCAGCGCAACGCGACCTACACTGTAAAAACTGAAATCTAAGTAAGATTAAATATCTCAAATAAGGGTGATATTTGCTTATTTTCTGTCTGATAAGATAATTCTTCTCACTAAGCAGATTTTATGTTAGAGTGTTTTACTTGTTTTAAGGGTTTTGGTTCTAAATGATCTCAGTAAGATATTACAGCTTGTTGCTGAGATTTTATGACCTATACTGAGTAAAACATGCTTGAAACTAGAATATCAACTGATGCAAAGCTGTGTCATTAACACTCACAAGTATAAAACTACTTTTTTAAAGTAATAATTTCTTATTTCAAGCATGAAAAAAAAATCATGATGCCGAGCGCATATCATTATGTCAAGATAATGGCACTAGCATTTACATAATTTAAGAATATTTTTCAACATATTGAGCAAAAAGGTCTCTTTTTTTTCTACCAAGAAAAGTGCACTTGTTATTAGTGAGAATATACTTATTTTGATGTATTTTTGGGTTCATTGAGGTTAGCTAATTTTACTTGTTTTGGAAAGTCTTGACAAGCCGAATTTTCTTGTTCTATTGGCAGATAATTTTGCTTAGTTCAAGTAAAATGCCCCTAATTTTTGTATGTTTTTTCTTGTTTTTGAACACTGACTTTTTGCAGTGTAGTAAGCATGCACGGAAAGAAAAAAAAATCCACCTGAGCGTCCATCTGCTCCAAGCTCTCCAGTAGATGACTTTACTTCACTGTGAAGTTATTTAAAAGAGCTATATTGTAAATAGTTTGCTGTGCATTTTACAGTTTGTTTTCTGTGTTTTGTGTGCAAGTTTTTGAATTAAAATGTATCTTCTTTGAAGAATATCCAGTGTTGTGGTATTTCAATTAACTACAATCCCGTGTGCTGTGGGACCCTATTGTAGTGAATCACACCTGAGACATCATAAAACAATCAAATCTTTATTGGACATGAGAAAGTAGACAATACGAAAAAGAACATTTTACAACAATTACAAAAATTAAGCTAGGGACCTAAATATCTGGTCAGGACACCCCTCACTCTTTTGCCTTCACCTTCATTTTCCATTTTCCATGCAATATTTGTAGTCAAACACTGCCTCTATCACCTCCACGGGAGGAAGGGACAAAGTTTTTCGCTAAGTAGACCCGGACATCCGAAAGTTCTCTTGCCGTCTGAGAAGTGTTGTATCCAAAATAGCTGCAATCGCCCGTTGTCTTCCCTGAAGGTATTGATTTGTGATTTCCAAAAGCGCCTGTACATGTCTGGGCATGTGTAGATGATCCGCCTCCATCTTTGTTATGAAGCTGGCTGTGGCGCGTTCTTTCTGATGTCTCTTTCTGTGTGGGGTGCGGTCTTTCTTGCGTCACTTCCTCTCCGAACTCAGTTTGTAAACGATCAATGAGTCCATACAAAGCTAAGTGCCGGAGATTCAAGAAATACACGGCGCACTTAGCCGTGTAAAAATTTGTCCGAGGAGGGGGACCTTAAACGCTGGTTTAGTGTGGCTGAAACGGGACTTAGGCTAAATAATTATTTGTTTAAGGGGTAGAACGACTTAGTGTAGACATGGCCTAAGTCTCGCCTTAGCTCCCTGTGCTATCCGCACGCTTGCTTTGTTTTGTTTGTTGGTACGTTGACTGATTTATGAGGAATAAATCATATTCTTACCTGCCCGCTTCGTCCGGAGTTCCGTCTGCATCTCGGGAAAATGACCCACACATAAACATGCGACCCAACCGTGACAGTTTACACTGCCATGTTGGCAAGAGAAGCAGCAGCTGGTTTTCCCCAAGTAGAAAATTGTGTTTAAAGATTTTGCAACATCCCAATTGTCAGGTTTGTCACTGACAGTGTTACGTATGGCGGGGGAAGGAGATGACACCACAAGGAGGATCAGGTTAACAGGTTTATTCAAACCTTTGATGGGTGTGTGGGAGGTGTATGCTACTCTAAGTGTGTGGTGCCAGACGATGTGTAGAATTAAAGAAAATGTTACCAAGGGTTGTCGTAAGTACGTGTTGGATGGATCTTTCATCAGTCCAGATGGGCGAGGCAAAGAGGTAGTCCGTGGGCAGGCAAGTGGTCGGGGGCTGGAGAGAAGCAACGAGGTCCGTGTCCAAGCGTGGGTCGAGGATCGAGAGAGGCAGTCCAGAATACAGAGGGAAGTCGAGAAACACAACTCGAACACGGGGAACAGGAAGGACACTGTGGAGAACAAAAGGGACATGAGACGCGGGAAACTAGGAAGAGAAGGAGATAGCAAGTACGTGGGAGGGAAGTCAGAGACGGGATGCTTACTGCGAGGAGAAACTACGTTCCGGCCTAAGCTCCATGAGTCCACTGGTCTTTATGCTGCCTGTCTTGATTAGTCCCAGGTGCGCTGATTGATGATTGTCTGCAGATTCACTGTTGCGTGGGCGTGAGGCGCCTAGAGCGAGCAGGTGCATGTCCTGGCATGCTGCCAACTGAGGTGCTGGCAGAACATGCTGCCAATAAAAGGCGGGTTCGAGCCCGCACCGTGACAGACAGTTTGGTTATGTTTTGTTTTTTCCTCTGTGTTTGTGTTTTATTTCCTGTCAGCGCTCTTATTTTGGTTCCTTTTCCTGCACGTCTCCCTGAGTGCTTGTTTCCCTCACCTATAACTGATTGGCAGTCTGGCACACCTGGTGGCAATTGCCAATCAGGCTACTATGAAAAACCTGCCTCGCCCTCCAGTCAGTGCCGGAGTATTGTATGCTGTGGACTGTTTGCTGTATCCTGTATGCTGATGTTCCTCGTTTCATGTTTGCTGGTTCTGGATTCCTGTTTTCCTGCATTTAATTTTTGACATTAAAAGTCACGTCTTCCTGCAACAAGCCTGCCATCTCTGCATCTTGGGGTCCGTCACCAACACTACCTGACACCAAAGATGCTTAATTTTAGAATTGCAATTTGAATTATGCTTGTTTTCAAAAATGTTCAGCTTATAATTTGTAGATATAGAAATCTTAATTCTGGATGCCGTATCAAGTAAAATTAACAAGCTGCATGGACAGATAATTTCATTAGTTTTTAGTATATTTTTGTCAGCCTTTTTTTGCAGTAAGTAGGTTAAACATCACTTTTTTAGCCATAATAAAAGACGAAGTTCCAGATCTACCGTATCTGGACTTATAGGTTGTATTCACCTGACGTGGCATCCAGCTCGTTAACAAGGCTCCAAGTGGTGGGCCAGAGAGCCTCTGTTGTCATAGAGTTCTAGGTGGCATTTTGCCTTTCTTAGAGAAAAATGCCCTATGCTTGTGTTGTTTTAGGCTGATGAAATCGTTGAAATTGCCTAAAGGATAAATGTTTTTTCAGAGTTCCTCGAGAAGAAGGAACTCAAAAAGGGTGAAAGGGTGCAAGATTTCACAAAAGAAGACGGGGAAAAGGAGCACACACCCCAGTCGAAGAATGCACGAGTTTGTAGTGATCAATGTGTTAAAGGTTTGTTTGATATGCTTTTAACGTTTCCCATTTAAGTATTATCTTGATAGTATTTGTATTTCTTAAAACACGTTTGCTACAAGTGTTTCGTAAAGCACCAACTCGGCGGGTCTGAATAAAAGAAAGCAAATGTGAGCAAAACATAAGAGTTAAGCTTTTACCAAAGGCAGCAATCATAAATGAAGCTTTCAGCTCATACACAATGTTGACATATATAGTTATATTTTGATAAAAACGGGAAAAACCACATGTACTCGTAAACGATGCGTGCAACAAAAACAAAGTATAGAGGTTGATTTGTGTCTTTATCACGAAAGCTTTTTTTTTTTACACAGAATTTATGTAACTGATTTTTCAGTGTTTTTGAATTTTCTACATCATATTATGTTGACAATTTCATTGAAAAAATGTAGTGTTTTAAATTCAGTATATTACAATTTAGCAATACTTTTTGCAAGATCTCACAAAAGGTTTTTTTCCTATGCCAGTGAACCGGACGTGAAACAGACAAAAGCGATGGAGGAGCCTACCCATCATCCGTGGGAGAAGTTTATTGATTTCTATTTTAGTATTGGCCTAACATATAAAGACATCAAATCGTATTATGGTCCCACAACACAGCAAAGATGATGTGTCTGTTTCACTTCCGTTCACAGAGATAGGAAAAAACCTTTTGCGAGATCTCGCAAAAAGTATGGCGAGATCTCGCAAAACATCCATGTGTCATGATCTGTGGCCCGGAACATGTTTTTGTTATTTTCTGTTAGTTTTGGACTCCCTTAGTTCCTGTTGTTGTGCACCCTTGAGTTTGTTTAGTTACCTTGGCTACTTATTATTTTCACCTGCCTCTGATTGGTGTTTGGGACGCTCACCTGTTCCCCAAGCACTAATCAGAGGCATTATTTAAGCCTGCCTTTGCCGATCATTCAGCCTGGCTTCTTTGTTTGCTTATGCTACAGTTACGTGAGTATTCCTTGTCTTTTTGCCTATGCTTAATGTTAGTGTTTGCTTCGAGTGCGATCGGCACATTTTTCTCTGACTTATTTTCAGTTTTTGGTACTTGTTTGAGTTCTACAAATAAATCATGTTCCTACCTGCACGTCCGGTCCGGAGTGGTCCGTTTGCATCCCGGGAGAACGAACCTCACAGCAAGCTGCGACTCCCCGCACGTAACAGAAAGAAGCCAGGCCGACTGACCAGCAAAGGCAGGCTTAAACAATGCCTCTGATTAGTGCAGGTGAGCGTCCCGAACACCAATCAGAGGCAGGTGAAAATATTAAGTAGCCAAGGTAACTAAACAAACTCAAGGGTGCACAACAACAGGAACTAAGGGAGTCCAAAACTAACAGAAAATAACAAAAACATGATACGGGCCACGGATCATGACACCATGTCCCTTTAGGGGTTCCATAAATCTTAAAACACTGATTTTTTAAAACATTTTTTATGAAATTGTCATAATTTAAAGTAAAAAAAATGATGTTAACAAAATTCAAACGCTAATAATTCAGTTACATAAATTCAGTGTAAAAAAACAAAACACAAATGAACCTCCATACAAAGCAACAACAATGGCTGTAAATGCAAAGTTAAATCATAAAAACCAACCTTACTGTGAGGAACCCGCATGGCTGTGGCGGTTGTGACTCCAAGATGCAGGCAACAGGAGAACGGCATGCAGGTAAGAGTCTTTTAACATACTCAAAATAGGGAAAAGCAGTCATGCATGCAAAGGTCCTAAACATAATCAATCCTCGAGCACTGACTGAAAAAATAAGAGCGCCGACAGACAACAAACACCAAACAAGGGACCACAATTAGAAGTGAAGTGACAGATCGTCACACTTACCCGAGCAAAAACGATGCATATTTATCCGGGACAGTCTCGATGATGATGCTTTTCCAAGTTTTCATCTGTTTTCTCATGTAGAATGATATCTGGAGCACCAGATAGTTCGACATATCTGTGAACGCGACTGATAATCCTTGATATCACTCGATAAATCTTATTTTCATTAGGCTTCTATTCCACTGAATAGTTCGCATTTCCTGCTCGTATCTGCTTTTTGTGGTGAGATCCAGGTCCCTTTGCACAGTAGCCATGTTGGTTGGTGGCCCACCACTTTGTTCACTTCCGTTCAAAAGTCACGTGTCTGAATACAACCTATACTGCACAACTGCATCATTTGGATTGTCAATTTACATTGTCCTACAATCTTTAGTTGATCAGATACTGTATTGAACCCATTCTCCCTATAAATACATTAACCTGCGGCATTTTAGCATTAGAACAATTTTATTTCACTTTTTTTGTTCTGTAAATTAGTCATAGCTGAATGAACAAGTATTTAGCTCCTGTGTTTTAGCTTGTTAGCCCTAAAACAAAATCAGAGTCCAACTTGCCTTTATTGGACAAAAAAAACGCCAAAAACTAAATCGACGAATAATGAAATACACAATATTATATTTTAGAAATAATGATATTCTGTTACTGATGTGGATTGGTCACTACACAAACAGAGGCACTCAGTTTTCCGCATGCTTCATGTTTAATGGCCATAATCCGCTTCGGTCGTCTTTTGAGATTTTTGTGAATGAGGCAAAATGTTTTCTTCTTCCCATCTCGTCGTTTTTTCCTGGCACCCTGGCGCACAACATATGTATGTCTACCATAGTTTGAACAACATTTTGATTTTGCATAGTGAAGACTGGAATATGTGACGTCATCTCACCGAGCTCTTTAGGTTAAAATGTTTTTATTTATTTACTCTTATTTTTTTAGGTTCCAACAAAGTTACAAGTTTCAACTCAAATTCTCTCAAAGTATACCTTAAAGTAGTATTTCTTAACCATAGGGCCTATTGTTGAGTTGCAAGCACCAACAAATCTTTCTCAGCTGTGGTCGGTCTGGGCCGCAGCGGATATTCAGTTGTAATACACTTTTCCACCACTTGTGGCAGTAATGACAATACCAAACAAACAGAAGAAGTCTGGAGCTAAAGTCATAGAGAAGTTTCTTCAGCGCAAAATGTACGACTAAAGTGTTGAAGCTGTATTTTCAGTTGCACTTTAATTGTATTTACAGTTTATTTAAGAAACGTATACGTTTAAAAAATGTTTATCATCAATTCAGTTTCCAATTATTTTTTTTAGTACTGCGTAATTGTATGTAAATGTATTGTTCATCAGTTTTTAGGAGATCCTTCTTTTCCAGTTAAGTTGATTTGTAATTATTTTTGTAATAAGCTTTGGATAGTAGTATTTATGATCAAAACATGGTTTCATATCATTTGACAAGGTTATAAACTGTAAGTAGGTTTGTTGGTTTAAGTTTATTTCGAACATGTACACTGCAAAAACTGAAATCTAAGTAAGATTAAATATCTCAAATAAGGGTGATATTTGCTTATTTTCTGTCTGATAAGATAATTCTTCTCACTAAGCAGATTTTATGTTAGAGTGTTTTACTTGTTTTTAGTGTTTTGGTCCTAAATAATCTCAATAAGATATTATAGCTTGTTGCTGAGATTTTATGACCTACACATGCTTGAAACTAGAATATCAACTGTTGCAAAGCTGTGTCATCAACACTCACAAGTATAAAACTACTTTTTTAAATAATAATTTCTTACTTCAAGCATGAAAAAAAAATCATGATTTTGACACGAATGTGTCTCATAATTAAAACAGATGACAGCCAAATGGACTTTGCTGTTTTATTTTCAATGAAACAATAGAAAACACGTACTCATATAATAGTACAATTGGCACAGTACAGTAAACTGACAGTTAATATTTAAACATTTGACATGTGACATTTCTAACAATTTTGAACAGAAATAGTTCATGCACATTCAGATAAATTCTTCAAAATTACAATAAAAAAAATTGGGCCGGGGGCCGCGCCGTATATATGCGCGCTAATTGACTGAAAGAGCACGCACTTGGCGCGATGATGTCATGTTGTCGATGCAATAATGCATTTTTAGACCATATGATTTGCCTGAGCGGCTAGGAAACCCAGAGAGTAACAAGCGGTTGCCTTGTTGCCTTTCCATTAAGAACAATAAATTAGTTTTTAGTGTAAGTTTGCTGGTTTCAAGAAATGTAATGCCGAGCGCATATCATTATGTCAAGATAATGGCACTAGCATTTACTTAATTTAAGAATATTTTTCAACATATTGAGCATCGAGGTTAGCTAATTTTACTTGTTTTGGAAAGTCTTGACAAGCCGAATTGTCTTGTTCTATTGGCAGTTAATTTTGCTTAGTTCAAATAAAATACCCCTAATTTTTTTTTTTTTTCTTCTTGTTTTTGAACAATGACTTTTTGCAGTGTATACAGTTTCAATATGTTACATCACATATTTTCCATATTTTCATTTTCTTTTACAACATGTCCATATCCATGGCTGAAATGAGTTTCCTCCGTTGGGTGGCGGGGCTCTCCCTTAGAGATAGGGTGAGAAGCTCTGCCATCCGGGAGGAGCTCAAAGTAAAGCCTCTGCTCCTCCACGTCGAGAGGAGCCAGATGAGGTGGTTCGGGCATCTGGTCAGGATGCCACCCAAACTCCTCCCGAGGGAGGTGTTTAGGACACGTCCGGCCGGTAAGAGGCCACCGGGACGACACGTTGGGGAGACAGTCTCTGGACATAGTAGCTGGGTAGAGGGAAGTCTGGGCTTCCCTGCTTAGGCTGCTGCCCCTGCGACCCGACCTCAATATGTTACATCACATATTTTCATTTTCTTTTACAACATGTCTGAAAAGGAGTAGGTAAAGCTTATTTAACCCTACCTCTTTTTCTACTTCATAGCAATTACTAACATTACTGTTCACCTTCTATTCTCATTTTATACACACTTTACATAAATTAATTCTAAATATAGCAGTTTTCACAATAAATAGTTAAGTTATAGTTAGATATAATTGAATATGATTAAAATCCAGAGCAAGATTACTAATACCAAAGACTATAAAAATGGGACCCATTACTTCCCTGCTTGGCACTCAGCATCAAGGGTTGGATGAGCGCTGCCACCGCTGCTGCTCACAGCTCCCCTCACATCCCAGGGGGTGGAACAAGGGGATGGGTCAAATGCAGAGGGTAATTTCACCACAGCTAGTGTGTGTGTGACTATCAGTGGTACTTTAACTTTAATTTAGTGTGAATAGATGAGTTGGGCCCACTGGTCAAAATAGTTAAGAACCCCTACCTTAGAGGGGACCTAAGATGATTTTCCTGAGTTACAAATGTTGTCACAACATTGATACTCGTGTTAAACAATGCCTGAGTGTCAAATCATAAGGTTCATGCATTCGGGTGTGAGATTGCATGCAATTTTGGGATGCCTCTGAACGCTGTATTTTGCTGTCTGGCTATGTTGTGAAGTCACATTGAGGTGGACGTACTTATTTGGTCATTAAGTATAGCTATCAACCAGAGGGGGAGGAGCTCCATCCCCTCTACATCATGCTGTGAGACTGTTACGGCTGCTGCCTGGAGCCTTGTGGATTAGTCATTCTCACCTAATACCCTCCCACCTGCTCTGATAAAATTAATACTTCCGTGTTTATTTATCTTTATGACCTTTTACACTGCAAAAAAGAGCTAAGGTGGCGCGGTGGCGCGGTTTGGAGAGTGGCCATGCCAGCAACCTGAGGGTTCCTTGTTCGATACCCACATTCTATCAACCTCGTCACGTCCGTTGTGTCCTTGAGCAAGACACTTCACCCTTGCTCCTGATGTGTCGTGGTTAGGGCCTTGCATGGCAGGTCCCGCCATCAGTGTGTGAATATGTGTGTGAATGGGTGAATGTGGAAATAGTGTCAAAGCGCTTTGAGTACCTTGAAGGTAAAAAAGCGCTATACAAGTATAACCCCTAAGATAAAAATACTAAATTCTAGGAACACATACTAAAACTAGTGAAATCTACTAGCTGCATTGACAGAGGATTTTACCTGATAACATCCTAAATTAGGATTTGTATATCTACAAATTAGCAGGACTTTTAAGATGGAAATTATTATTTTATTCTGAAAACAAGCATTATTCAACTTGCATTTCTAAAATTAAGCATCCTGGAGATGTTGCAGAATCTTTAAGCAAGATTTTCTGTGTGGGGAAAACCAAAATAGCTTATTTGAATAACTATTTTCTTAATTTTGACATTTAAAAAAAAATTAAGATTAGACAATACCTAAAAAAAAGATGAATAGCTCTTAAACAAAAATTTCAATAAACTAAAAATTATAACATTTTAAATCTTCCATCTTGTTAAGTGGTAAATAATTTGCTGTGGACATGGGACTGTTTTGTCAAGATGGACCACTGCAACATTGGATTAGCCGCTAAACTTAGACGGAAAAAGAGATGCGACATTACGACTTAGTTTGAGGAATTACAAGAAAAGGTAGAATAGTTGCATGGGCACAATAACACCAGCGTGTGGCACGCAGTGACATAAATGCTGGTTCTGTATCGAGCGGAGAAGTGTACCTAATGTTGTGACCAGGTCGTTCTATATGTTTATGAAGTTTGTTTTCGACCGTGTCTGGAAATAAAATAGTGACTTTCATCTTTAAAATGTTTTAATGTACACTTTCACAAGATACATTCAAAGACGTTTAAAGAGGGTAGGGCATGGTTTCATTTGCAATCTGGGAACCCCACCACAAACAAACATCTTGCAGACATACGCAGAAAGTAGGTTATAAATTTGACTGTGTATCAAAATGTATGCAGAATTTACACCAACGCATGTCCAATACATATTATTTAGACTAGGGGTGTCAAATTTTTTTTTATTAAGGGGCCACATCGAATTTTGTCTGCCCTCAGGGGGCCGCTTGTAGTAGTGAAAATAAACGTATAATAGCCTTGTTACACAATCTGCATAGGCAACTGTTTATTATTTTAAATTTTTTACGAACAGATTGGTGGATAACTTGCTTTGACATAGTAAGTCAAAGTGAAAAGCTGACATTTGAGTGTTTATTTTTTATTACCAAAAAAGTAAACCACAAATAATGTGGTGTGTCACATAAAACGGACCACATAAAACGACGTGGTGGGCCAAATCTGGACCCCCGGGCATTGAGTTTGACACATCTAGAGCACAAGGAAGTTTTATATCCCTTTTAAGTACGTTTTTCACAGTGGCGGCCAATATGTGCAGGCGGTACAAATTCTGCCAACTTACCAATGTGGCTGTGAATGTAACAAACACATTTAAATGTGTATATAAAAATCAATTGGTGAGCATTTGCGCCTCTCAGTGCTCTACCATTTGCTGTTTTACTGCTTAACTCTCAGTGACAAAGGAAAATATTGACACCATTTTTGAAACGGAGAGACTACAGTAGATAAAGGTAGTTATGTCTAAACCAGTGGTTCTTAACCTTGTTGGAGGTACCGAACCCCACCAGTTTCATATGTGCATTCACCGAACCCTTCTTTAGTGAAAAATAAAATGTTTTTTTTTTCAAATTCAAGACAAAGTTATATGTTTTTGGTAACACTTTAGTATGGGGAACATATTCTAAGTAACATAGACTTAATTTAGAGTTATTTGGACACTAGGGGAACATATTCTAAGTAATAAAGACTTAATTTAGAGTTATTTGGTTAGGGTTAGGGTCAGGGTTAGAGGGTTAGGGTTATAATAAGGCCATGCCGAATAAGGCATTAATAAGTACTTAATAATGACTAGTTAAGAGCCAATATGTTACTAATTTGCATGTTAATAAGCAACTAATTAATGGTGAATATGTTCCCCATACTAAAGTGTTACCATGTTTTTTTACTGGTGTATAAAATGAACCGTGCATGAACATCACCTAGTTCAAAAAACAAAACCAACACAGTTTATAAACTTACAACAAATTACACACCTGCAAACCAGTCAGCTGTTGCCGTATCCGTAATACGCCGATAGGGAGAAGTTTGTATTTACACGATGAGTCGGGTGTGTTTTGACCTACGCCGAACCCCTGGAGGCCGACTCACCGAACCCAGGTTAAGAACCACTGGTCTAAACTGTCAGAATAATTTCTGCGTAATAATTTGGTTTAATGATTGCCTATGATTCTTGGCATATGGCGTTCTACATGCTCCACTATCTTTACCTAATTATTTTGTTGTTATATAACAAAAAAAAGTCAATTCATATTTCTAATGCACTACTCACAAAAGGTTAAGAATACGTATACTTTGGGTAATTCATAGAAAATCATACAGTATCCAATCCAATCAATCCAATCCACTTTATTTGTATAGCACATTTAAACAACAGAAATGTTTCCAAAGTGCTGCACAACAATATTAAAAACAATATTCAAATATTATCCATAGCTCCACCAATGACTGAATAAAAATAAAAAATAAATAAATGTAAAAACAATATAAAAATAAATATGATTACAAACAATTTTAAAGGGTAAAACCAATTAAAACAATAAATAGAAATAACAATTTTAAAAACACAGAGGACCAGTATACCTTTCTTGTCATGATCTCACATGCCAGTTAGGTGTTTAGGGACGGCGTGGCGAAGTTGGTAGAGTGGCCGTGCCAGCAATCGGAGGGTTGCTGGTTTCTGGGGTTCAATCCCCACCTTCTACCATCCTATTCATGTCCGTTGTGTCCTTGGGCAAGACACTTCACCCTTGCTCCTGATGGGTGCTGGTTAGCGCCTTGCATGGCAGCTCCCGTCATCAGTGTGTGAATGTGTGTGTGAATGGGTGAATGTGGAAATACTGTCAAAGCGCTTTGAGTACCTTGAAGGTAGAAAAGCGCTATACAAGTATAACCCATTTATCATTTATTTACCTTTATTCCTTCTGGCCTGAGCGCTGGGTCCTCCACTTGTCCTTGGTTGCCAATCAGGATGCTGATGTGTTACGCACATTTTCCCAAATAAAAAAAAGCTTCTTTCATGCACTTGCCTGTCGTCTCTGCATCCTGGGATTCAGACCAAGAACTCCCCCACACCGAGCGTAACATTCCTGTGACTTTTCCAGTCATTCTGCATCTCTGTTGCAACCTGCTGATGATCTGTGACAACGTTGGTGCGTTTATATAAATATCCACCAGTAAGAAGCAGCATGAGATTTTTTTTCCCATAGGAGCGCCCCTTAGGCCCAGACCAAAATAATCAAATAATATGCACACCCAGCTGTCTCAGGTTCTGCACCACATTAATGTGCAAATGAAGCCGTTTTGATCCACACATGAGTCGAAACACAGGGAGGAAAAGAAAAGTGTCTTTTAAAGCTACTCTATAGCCCTTCAACAAATAGAAGAGTTGTGGCCATTCAGTCATTGCCATCTGTGGTACCATGTGGGTGGCATTGTTTTCAATATCCAGAGGCAGGTTTATAAATATCAGTTGTCCCTCGGTAAAGAGATTTCATCACAGTAATGTTGTCAGATTCCTGCATCCTGCAGTCTAAAAAACCAAAATGTAGCGATTAGTCAAAATCCAAAACATGAGTACGTGAGGATAAAATGATGAGTAGGCTGACAAAAAGGGTGCCAGGATCTATAAAAATCAGCCCTGCCAATTGTTTGATCACGATGAATTACTCCCTTTAATCTGTATATTTGTATTAAAACAAATATACAATTTTTGGGAGATAAGAATGAATGACACACGTAGCTTGTGTGTGGTTCAAGAGACAGCTCCTTTTAGAAGATAGTGTTTGAAATGCCATAAAGTATACTGCAGTCCATAAAACACTCAGAGTGACGTCTTAAAAAAAGGTTCTCCTTGCTGGTAGGCAGTACACAGTTTCAAGTGGAAAAAGCTCATACGTTTTGCAATATCCTTAGCAATCTATAGAGCTGTTTTTAGGGATGTGGTCGATCGGTTTGCAGCCGATCAATATAAAGGGTTTGGGATTTTTGGCTAAAGTATTCCACAGTGCATTACCGGGAGCTATATTGAAAGCGCTAGAAATAATATTTCTGAAATATTCCATGGAAAATAACATTGCACCGGCTGTGATACGATACTGTGAGTCATTAGATAAGAAGTCCCCTCATCGTTATAAGGAGAAAACAGCCATAATTGGATGTGAGGATCCTTACCAGATCGACAAGTCTGAGTGGAGCAGAGACCGCAACATCTTCCTTGATGTCTCATACCCGTAATTGGTGAACTACTTAATTTTTCAGCCCAGCCCATTTTACACGTTGAAAGACTTTCAAAACTGTAAAAGAGCCTTGAAAGCTATGACCGGTTTGTTTGTGGATGGGTTTGTGACGTTTGTGTTTATCCGTAAAACCTCAGTGGATATTGTGTCGTCAAGGCTAGAGTCATGCATTTTCAGAAATGATCCGGCCTAAGTTTGACACCCCGAATAATCACTGATAACCAATCTAAGGTCATCTCAGCACACTGTGACTGTAAAGCAGGACTGGGAGAATGTTGTTCTCATGTCGCTTCAGTTTTGTCTTTTGTGAAGGCTACAAGAGAAGTGAGTACAGTATCCATTATCAATACAACTACTATCAAAGTTCTTCGACCAACCACATCAAGTTAGTGCAAAGTGGGGTTGCCATTTTGTTTCAGATTCATTTTTACTTACATTTTCTTAACTACCGGAAATGAAATGAAATGAAAGCTGTCCTTAGAACGTCACATCTGATCAGATGATTGCAGGTATCCATGCTCGCCTTTGCTGTTTACTCTTCTGTTCAGTTGCTTCCGTCTGTCCAGAAACACGCTAAGGAATTCGATAAAAGCTAGTAATACCTCTCCCAGCACCATTGTGGCAGTTGAAAATTGCACACGTTCTTGGCATTGTGAGTATGGATGAATGATCAGCAACAATGAGCGTGTTTGAAAATTCATTGTGGGAAATGTACACAAAAAAAACAAAGCCCTCTATCGAGCTTTTATTAGCGATGTGTCGATCGATCAGCCACTGATCAGTTTTGGCCCATTTTCTTGAAAAAGTATGTGATCGCCATTGCCGTATACTGTATATTGCAGTCAATGATTGCCTTTCAATGCCGATCACAAACACAGATGCTTTCTGGCTAATATTCCATCCATCCATTTTCTACCGCTTGTCCCTCTCTGGGTCGCGGGGGGTGTTGGAGCCTATCCCAGCTGCACTCGGGCGGAACGCGGGGCACACCCTGGACAAGTCGCCACCTCATCACAGGGCCAACACAGATAGACAGACAACATTCACACTCACATTCACACACTAGGCCAATTTAGTGTTGCCAATCAACCTATCCCCAGGTGCTTGTTTTTGGAGGTTGTATTTATGTTAAGTCCCCCGGCTGATTATGTATCACCATACACTTTGGAGCCACTCCCTAAATTAATTATAATCCCCTCCATTTTGTAAAAAAAACTGAATTTATTAGTAACTTAAGTATAATTGTCAATTATTGGTACTACCCTAAACATGTTACACATCGAGAGCAAGGATGAGCAGGCCTGCTAATAGCTAAGATAGCCACTAAGCTAGCTAGGAACAACAGAATAAATACGTGCTTAAAGAAGTATTCATGGAACCATGTTGCAGCAGAAAGTAAGCTGTTCATAACAGGAAATTTACAACTGCATTAGGAAGGGGATTATTATGGCCCCGTTCGTCACAGTTTACCTGACACATGAAATGTGAAAAATTAAGGGGTACACTATTCACTTAATTGCCAGATTGCAGTAGAGTGATGAATGCCTTAAAATGTGTTTTGTGGCAATTCCAACTTTGACCACAGCGTTAGTTGCCATGTAGAGTGGCACTATCCATTATTTTTAGCAGACTGCTTTGCAAAATAATCAACCCCCCCCCCCCCCCCCCCCCTCACGTGAGATCCACCCTACTGTAGATTGATAAGAGTTGGAGAGATGGTAAAAGAGCCGCACCCGTTAGTGTGTCAGCATCGTCGCAGCCAGAAGTACACAGCACGTAGGAGGGCGGACCGACCCATAAATTGGTGGTATCGACACCACTGAGGTTTTTTTTATTTTGTTGACAGGAGGACTTAAATGAATAATGGATAATAGTTTTTGATTTTCATTTAATTTCAGAATTCACTTGCCAAGGCAATTAAAACAATAAAAGAACATGCTTCCAAATTGAAAAAATGCAATGTCTGTTCCAGACACAACACAACAAGCTTCATGGACAGTAGGCATGGTTGGTCGAAGTACATGGCTGGCTCACACTGACTGAGCCCTGACCTTCACTTTATGAAACACATTGGAGATGCAGCATTGGTGGCCAAATACTTTGGTCAATATCATCCAAATATTTACACAAAATGAATAATGAGCCTATTACCTGGTGATATCACGGCCATGCTGATATTTGCAGATAAGCCCCTTAGAGAGTATAGGAAGAAAAGCTCATCTCCCGGCTAATACATTAACAAGCGTAATCAGAGACGACAGTTTCTGTGTTGAGAAATCTCTTGGTATGAAATTACACATTCTTCACAGATGGAATTATTTTATCTTTATCGTAATACCCATGAGCAATTCTCAATATCCTCTATCACAGAGTGCTTCACAAATGGCATCAGCCTTTATTGCAAAGACACACTTTAAAATCAGTTTCCATGCTTTTTCTTCGCCACCCCCTCTTAGTTGGGTAGTACATAATCTTCTCTGTATGAGGCTGTGAGGTAATGTTGCTCTATTGTACATGATCATTGACTATGTTCCATACACTAAATAAGTCTGGTTTCTCTGCTTCTCTGCTGGCTTACCATAAATCATTGGCGTTGTTAGGCCCCCTAAATAATTTGGTGTTAAAAAAATAAAAATAATAATAATAATATTTTTTTTTTTTTTTTTTTTTTTTACAAATATCAAATCGGAGCTTTATTTGTCCATTCTTAACATGTACAAGACACATAAGAACTGAAATTACATTTTCGGCACAATCCTGCTAAGAGCAGACATACGTTACAGGGAGACAAGACGGGACCGCCAACGGATCAGCCACTTAGGGCGCTCCTTAAAAAGGTGGGAAAAAGGTGACATTGGGGAAGGGGGGGAAAGAGTAAAAAAAATATCAGTCTGAGGCTGGACCCTCAGGAATGGTCCAGACTGAGTCCGAGGAAAAAACCTCACATAGCATGGCACACATAAACATGGTACATGTAATCACAACAACTCGCAACAGAGTCATCCAACAGGACTTTGGAGGCCGGCAGCTGCTGTTGAGCGCTACTCAGCCCCCACAACCCCGGAGGAATTAAGCAGTGGTGAAGGCGTTGATTTGGGGAGGGGTGTGTGCGTGCATGTATGCCCAATTAACTTGGGTGAGATGTTGGAATTGTCTTTATGGGCCGAGGCCGGCCCCAAGAGTTCAAGAGTTCAAGAGTCCGACCCAGGTGCTTTTGAAAAAAAAGGGAAAGGTCAAAAGCGTCCATCTTTGAGGAGTCCTCAGGGGAGTGTTTTCAAACAGCCTTTTCCTCATGCCGACATATTCATTATAAAGTGGCCCGAATATGAGTTTAGATAAATAATTATATAACCTGTCATTATTCACTCAGTTTCCCCTCACTTCATAACGTAAGGTAGAGAGCCCCTTTAGTGCGTCTGTATCCAATCCAGTCCGCATTTTCTCTGCGACCTTGCTTGCGGTCCTGCAGGTGTACGAAGCACATTAGCACACAGCACTGCAGAACAAGAACCTTGTGTCTGCAATTGTAAATAATTTAGTTTTTAAGTTTTGTGTTTCTTGTAGAATATACATAAAGTAATATACATTAGCCTATTGTTAAAATAATGAAAACAACATCATTAAATATTTGTTTTATTGTATTGTTACATTAATAGCTGTTGTATTATTATAGGATGGCTTGTTAAACATTTCATAGGATTTTCAGAGGGTGGAAAAACCAAGACATTTAATATAAAATGTAAAATGAATAAATACATAAAAAGAAAAAGAAAAAAAATGGTTAAAAGCCATCGTCCCGGGGAGCATTTAATTTCGTCCCGTGCATTTTTTTTACCGTCCCCGGGATGACGGGACTACGTTAATCTCAAGCCCTGGAAGTTACATTTTATTGTTTGCATTATTTGTTTCAGCATTGCACTTTGAAGATGGTCCCTCAGCTCTTTGACAGCTTTGGCTCTTTTTCAGATCAGCAGTCTTTCTTATTTACAGTATATATAAAAGTTTCTCATTTCTATTAAGACTTCCATATATATTTAATTTCCTTGCCATAATATATACAAACCCCGTTTCCATATGAGTTGGGAAATTGTGTTAGATGTAAATATAAACGGAATACAATGATTTGCAAATCCTTTTCAACCCATATTCAATTGAATGCACTACAAAGACAAGATATTTGATGTTTAAACTCTTAAACTTTTTTTTTTTTTGCAAATAATAATTAACTTAGAATTTCATGGCTGCAACATGTGCCAAAGTAGTTGGGAAAGGGCATGTTCACCACTGTGTTACATGGCCTTTCCTTTTAACAACACTATGGAAACGTTTGGGAGCTGAGGAGACACATTTTTTAAGCTTCTCAGGTGGAATTCTTTCCCATTCTTGCTTGATGTACAGCTTAAGTTATTCAACAGTCCGGGGGTCTCCGTTGTGGTATTTTAGGCTTCATAATGCACCACACATTTTCAATGGGAGACAGGTCCGGACTACACGCAGGCCAGTCTAGTACCCGCACTCTTTTACTATGAAGCCACGTTGATGTAACACGTGGCTTGGCATTGTCTTGCTGAAATAAGCAGGGGCGTCCATGGTAACATTGCTTGGATGGCAACATATGTTGCTCTAAAACCTGTATGTACCTTTCAGCATTAATGGCGCCTTCACAGATGTGTAAGTTACCCATGTCTTGGGCACTAATACACCCCCATACCATCACAGATGCTGGCTTTTACACTTTGCGCCTATAACAATCCGGATGGTTATTTTCCTCTTTGGTCCGGAGGACACGACGTCCACAGTTTCCAAAAACAATTTGAAATGTGGACTTGTCAGACCACAGAACACTTTTCCACTTTGTATCAGTCCATCTTAGATGAGCTCAGGCCCAGCGAAGCCAACAGCGTTTCTGGGTTTTGTTGATAAACAGTTTTCGCCTTGCATAGGAGAGTTTTAACTTGCACTTACAGATGTAGCGACCAACTGTAGTTACTGACAGTGGGTTTCTGAAGTGTTCCTGAGCCCATGTGGTGATATCCTTTACACACTGATGTCGCTTGTTGATGCAGTACAGCCTGAGGGATCGAAGGTAACGGGCTTAACTGCTTACGTGCAGTGATTTCTCCAGATTCTCTGAACCCTTTGATGATATTAGATGGTAGATGGTGAAATCCCTAAATTCATTGCAATAGCTGGTTGAGAAAGGTTTTTCTTAAACTGTTCAACAATTTGCTCACGCATTTGTTGACAAAGTGGTGACCCTTGCCCCATCCTTGTTTGTGAATGACTGAGCATTCCATGGAATCTACTTTTATACCCAATCATGGCACCCACCTGTTCCCAATTTGCCTATTCACCTACGGGATGTTCCAAATAAGTGTTTGATGAGCATTCCTCAACTTTATCAGTATTTATTGCCACCTTTCCCAACTTCTTTGTCACGTGTTGCTGGCATGCAAAAAAAAAAAAATGTTTATCAGTTTGATCATCAAATATGTTGTCTTCGTAGCATATTCAACTGAATATGGGTTGGAAATGATTTGCAAATCATTGTATTCCGTTTATGTTTACATCCAACACAATTTCCCAACTCATATGGAAACGGGGTTTGTATATATAAATATATTATACAGTATACAAGCCAAATTATCCCGATCCAGATATTACTTTAATTCAAGTAATTAAGTAATATTTCCAGGGCTTGAATTTACAACCATTTTAGTCACATATGTGCACAAAATGTAATCTGTGCAACTTCAAAATATTTGGGAAAAAACAATTATTGTATTGTGAGCTAAAGTGGTGGCATTAGCCTCTATGTTGTGAATTAATAACATAGAGGCTAATGCCATGACTTTCATTGTGTTTCAGTGTATCTTGAAGGATCATGCAAGTAATTGTTTCTTGTTGATGCTGTAAACAAAACGTCACTGTGCAAACCCATGTTTGTTGTTGTACTGAACACAGATTGAAAATAAACCGACTGAAATAATAATAATAACAATGATTCATTTCTAAGTCTTTGTTAGCACATTAAGATTTATATAGTGCTTTTCTAGACACTCAAAGTGCTTCACAGAGAAGTGGGAACCCATCATTCATTCGCTCCACATCCACACCTGGTGGTGGTAAGCTACATGTGTAGCCACAGCTGCCCTGGGGTAGACTCATTGAAGTGTGACTGCCAGTTTGTGCCTACGGCCCCTCTGACCACCACCCGTCACTCATTCACCAGTGTGAGTGGCACTGCCCAAGGACACAACGGCAGTGATTTGGATGGCAAGAGGCGGGGAGTGAACCTGCAACCCTCAAGTTTCCGGCACAGCTGCTTTACCTCTTGTGTGGTGTTCGGGTCTGTGGGACCCGTTTTCATTTTTTATTAAAAGAAAAATGATACAATTAATTAATTTTTCAAACTGAGACTCACTGACTTTGGCTCATTTTCTGTGAATAACTATATCAGAATACATATTTAATGACCACACATCATTCACCCCCCCTACACATTTCTATTACATATAAGATGTCCGGGTCCACTGGACCCGGGGCTAATAGAAGTGTGGAAATTGATGTTCTGTGTACCACACGCACACACACACACAAACACACACACACACACACACACACACACACACACACATACACACACACACAGCAGGCCTAGACAGGAGGAGGACAGAGTGTAGGTACACAGAACATCAGAGGGTCAAATGTGAGAGAAAATGAGAGCAGACAGTGTTGACAAACAATGTTGCAACCTTGTGTGGGAACCGCAGGTGCAGAAACACAAAAGAAGAATCCCTGTGGGATGCAGAAACTGGCAGAGAAATTTTCCGTGCAACGTTCATATTTTTGTTACTCAGCCAGCGTTTGTGGGTCTGATGGACCCGTTGTATTTTGTGGCTTTTAATGCCTCACAATCAAACACGTTTATGTTAAAATACTGAACAGATGTGGACCTTATCCCAATAAACATCTGTTCAGTATTTTAACATAAAATTGTTTGATTGTGAGGCATTAAAAGCCACAAAATGCAACGGGTACATCAGACCCACAAACGCTGGCTGAGTAACAACAATATGAACATTACACAAGGGCTACCCACCACTCCATGCCACCCCCATGCCGCTTTATGGACGCTCACGTCGCTACATGGGTCTTAAAAAAGCTAAGCGACAGGAATCGCTATTTGTTCAAACAGTAGCTATCGCCACACTACTGGGAAATGTAGTTAGGCTACGTAGCGTCGCTACTTGCAGAAAAGAGGCCTTGCCTTCCGAGCAAATCTTAAACATTCCTCTCAGACTTCCCTTTCCGCAAAACTAGTTGTAAGAAGAAAAGTTTCAGGTGAAGTGCTGCTTTTTCTGCCAAATGGCTGAAGTGCTTGCTGGAGGGCTTCTGTCAAGAGTGTGCACTGAAGATTTATTGCAGACATCCCATCCCGACCTTCGGTGTGGTCAGAGAAAAGGGGATAAGAAAGAGTGGAATAGCAGGCTGTTGAATATGGTGTAGGAGTGCCCGAAAGGTGCATGTGTTGTCAGGGTTTAGTTAATCAGGAGAAGGCGTGTGATAGATGTTAGGTGTCAGTCGGCGAGCTTGTTCAATGTTCATCACCACTGCATGACGTTGTTTCAACGTTACAATGTACACTTCTACCCTCTTTTGCATCCAAGACACATTCTATCATGAGTCGGTTTAAGGCTGTGTGGCTAGTGTTGTAACGATACCAATATTTTGGTACCGGTACCAGTACTAAAATTATTTCTGTACTTTTTGGTACTTTTCTAAATAAAGGGGACCACAAAAAATGGCATTATTGGCTTTATTTTTATGAAAAACTCTTAGGGTACATTAAACATGTTTCTTATTGCAGTTAAGTCCCCCAATAAAATAGTGAACATACTAGACAACTTGTCTTTTATTAGTAAATAATAAAAAAAAAGGCTCCTAATTAGTCTGCTGACATATGCAGTAACATATCGTGTCATTTATCATTCTATTATTTTGTCAACATTATTAAGGACAAGTGGTAGAAAATTCATTATTAATCTACTATCTGCTTAATAATCTAATATCTGCTTACTTTCTCTTTTAACATGTTCTATCTACACTTCTGTTAAAATGTATTAATCACTTATTCGTCCCTTGTTTGATGCTTTACATTAGTTTTGGATGAAACCACACATTTAGGTATCGATCCGATACCAAGTAGTTACAGGATCATACATTGGTCATATTCAAAGTCCTCATGTGTCCAGGGACATATTTCCTGAGTTTAGAAACATAATTGTTATGGTTACTAAAGGGGAGGTGACGGCAAACAGACACTAGAGGGAAGTATATACAATTATTTATTATATATATATATCCAATATATATAATAATAACAAACAATACTAATCTAATAAACTAAGGTAATGGAGTGTGAACTAGATCCAAAAGGTAATGAGTGTGTAGTGTAAGACTATGTGTGTAGTTAGCTGAAGTGTGTTACCAAGTGTTGACGAGAGCAAACGAGGCAGTCCATGGGGCAGGCAGGTGATCCGGGGCGAGAGAGAGGCGTCAGAGTCCAGGGGCAAGTGAGTAGTCAAGGAACGAGAGAGGCAGTTGAAATCCAGGGCAACGGAAGGAAAACACTGCGGGCACAAGGAAGATGACAGGAGACAAATCAAACACGGGGAAGAATGATAGAGAGAGAGAGCAAAAGAGAGCATAAAGATTCGCTTACGGGTCACCATATGAGAACTAAGTTCCCGCGTGCATCCATGGGTCCACTGGTCTTTTAAGCGGCTCGCCCTCATCAATTGCAGGTGCGTCGATTGCCAATCATCAGCAGGCTTGTAGCTGCGTGGGCGCGGTGCTCTCAGCGCGAGCATGGGCGTGTCCGGGCGCGCTGTCAGCGGATCCTCCAAGTGCTCCCGCAGATGAGGGAGATGCAGACTGCGCGTGTGCCGTAACAGTATCCCCCCCCTATGGACAGATTCCAGATGTCCCAAGACAGACAAATGAACATACTCACGAAACAAGGGAGGGCGGAGGGGAGAAATGGTGGTGGGTCGCCGGCCCAAGTGTCTCATAAGCCATCGGGGACAAGTCTGGCGGCGGCGAGTACACCGCCGCTGCGGCCGGCGAGGTGGATGAACAAGGAACGGTCGACTTCTTGGCTGTTGGTACGGCGGGACGCGAATGGCGCCGTGGTGCGTCCCGCCGGACACGAGGAGGAGGGCATGTTGTCATCGGCGGCGTGGAAGCAGCGGACGTCTTCGGCGGCGTGAAAGCAGCCGACGTCTTCGGCGGCGTGGAAGCAGCGGACGTCATCGGCGGCGTGGAAGCGGCAGACGTCTTCGGCGGCGTGGAAGCTGCAGACGTCTTCGGCGGCGTGGAAGCGGCAGACGTCTTCGGCGGCGTGGAAGCAGCAGACATCATCGGCGGCGTGGATGCGGCAGACGTCATCATAGCCAGAGACGAGGAGGGCAGCTGAGGAGCTGGCCGAGGTTCTGAAGCCGGTGCTGCAGGCCGAGGTGCAGAGGTCGGCGCTGCAGGCCGAGGTGCAGAGGTCGGCACTGCAGGCCGAGGTGCAGAGGTCGAGGTGCAGAGGTCGGCGCTGCAGGCTGAGGTGCAGAGGTCGGCGCTGCCGGCCGAGGTGCAGAGGTCGGCGCTGCCGGCCGAGGTGCAGAGGTCGGCGCTGCCGGCCGAGGTGCAGAGGTCGGCGCTGCCGGCCGAGGTGCAGAGGTTCGCGCTGCCGGCCGAGGCGCAGAGGTCGGCGCTGCCGGCCGAGGTGCAGAGGTCGGCACTGCTGGCCGAAGTGCAGTGGTCAGGGCCAGCCTGGGAGCTGGAGGAGACGTGGGAGTCAGCCCGGGAGCTGGTGGAGATGCGGGGGCTATCCTGGGGACTGGTGCTAGCTCGGAGGCTAGTCGAGGGGCTGGTGCTAGCTTGGGGGATAGCCGAGGGACTGGTGCTGGCTCAGGGGCTAGCCGAGGGACTGGTGCTAGCTCGGGGGCTAGAAGAGGGGCTGGTGCTAGCTCGGGGGCTAGCCGAGGGACGGGTGCTAGCTCGGGGGCTAGCCGAGAGACGGGTGCTAGCTCGGGGGCTAGCCGAGGGACTGGTGCTAGCTCGGGGGCTAGAAGAGGGGCTGGTGCTAGCTCGGGGGCTAGCCGAGGGACGGGTGCTTGCTCAGGGGCTAACCGAGGGACGGGTGCTAGCTCGGGGGCTAGCCGAGGGACGGGTGATAGCTCAGGGACTAGCCGAGGGACTGATGCTAGCCCGGCGGCTAGCCTGGTGGTTGGTGCTAGCTCAGAGGCTAGCCAGGGGACTGGTGCTGCGGCTGGGAAAAGCGGAAGACAGGTGGAATTAGTCTGGCAGGGGGAAGCCTGTCTGGTTGCAGCTGCGCCATCACACCAGCACAGCCACCAGTACTATCCCCCCCCCCCCCCCCTCCAAAAGCGGATGCCAGACGCTTCCTGCTGACTGAGGAACAGTCTTTAAGGGTGGGAGGAGGGTGTCCAGGCGACGAGAAAATTCCTCCTTGCTCATATCACTACTGAACATGCCTTTCCATGACCGTTCGGCAGGACAAGACAAATCCTCCCGTGTAGAGTGAAAAAAAGAAAAAGACATGGTGAATGGGGCAAGAGGAGAAAAAAAAAATTTCACAGGGGGCGGAACAAAAGTCACTGGGGCGGGGCTAAGGAACTGTGCCGTCAGGTCCTTATATTTAATTTGGCGGGAACTTACTGTTATGGTTTACTAGGGGAGGTGACGGCAAACAGACACTAGAGGGCAGTATATACAATTATTTATTATATATATATATCCAATATATATAATAATAACAAACAATACTAATCTAATAAACTAAGGAAATGGAGTGTGAACTAGATCCAAAAGGTAATGAGTGTGTAGTGTAAGACTATGTGTGTAGTTAGCTGAAGTGTGTTACCAAGTGTTGACGAGAGCAAACGAGGCAGTCCATGGGGCAGGCAGGTGATCCGGGGTGAGAGTCCAGGGGCAAGCGAGTAGTCAAGGAACGAGAGAGGCAGTTGAAATCCAGGGCAATGGAAGAAAAACACTGCGGGCACAAGGAAGATGACAGGAGACAAATCAAACACGGGGAAGAATGACGGAGAGAGAGAGCAAAAGAGAGCATAAAGCTTCGCTTACGGGTCACCATATGAGAACTAAGTTCCCGTGTGCATCCATGGGTCCACTGGTCTTTTAAGCGGCTCGCCCTCATCAATTGCAGGTGTGTCGATTGCCAATCATCAGCAGGCTTGTAGCTGCGTGGGCGCGGTGCTCTCAGCGCGAGCATGGGCGTGTCCGGGCGCGCTGTCAGCTGATCCTCCAAGTGCTCCCGCAGATGAGGGAGATGCAGACTGCGCGTGCGCCGTAACAATAATATACATTTTTAAAAAATGAAAGAAGACGTTGTGATGCCAAAAAATATTGACGTAATCATAGTAGTATCGACCATATATGTGCATGTACTTGATATAATTACAGTGGATGTCGGGTATAGATCCCCCAATGGCGTTTGTTTACATTTTGACGCCGGTGAGCTACGGTGTGTAGTGAGGCATTTTTAGCTATTACTCGTCCTGCAGGGATGATACTTGTAAGAAACTCACTTTATTTGTCACCATGGAGGCGAGGATTAGTGATTTAGAAGTAACTAAAACACTGCCGACGGCTAATGGACGTTAGCCGCTAGCTAGCTAGCCATGTCTTAAAGCAACTCTTCTTGAGGGTGTTTCAGTGTTTTAACTTCACCTTTATCTTGAGGCCAAAATGCATCCGTTCTCCCTTTTCTGTCTACACACTGTGTCTGCTTGTAAGTACTCTGTGATTGTGCGCTGCCGAACATGCTCCTCTGCTCGTAAAACCAGCAATGTCACGACGTGACGACGACGCGGGCGCGTTTCAGAGGCGATATAATACCGAAAATGATTCATTAGTACTGCGGTACTATATTAATACTAGTATACCGTACAACCCTATTTGTGGCATGTATGTCGCATTATGCATGCAGCTGGTAATCAGCAACCAAATACGGAAAAGTGACCCACTGCCAGCCTGATGAATCTAATCCAGCGTCACGCATTCATCACTGGTGGGTTCAGGCAATGTGGAACTGTACCTCATAAGCATACCTGTGCTGTGCAAAACAAGGACAGCACATGTTCATTATGTTTAATCACCCATCCAAAAAAGATCTTTAAAAAAGCAGATATTCTCAAAATGCTGCATCATTTTCTTAGTTACTTTGTTCACATGAAAAAAAAAAAATGTTTCCAGTGATTCTACGCGGGTTCCATCTAGTAGTACACCAAATAATCACTTAAAAAATATTCGGGACCACTTTAGTATGGGTAACATATTCAACATTAATTAGTTGCTTATTAACATGCAAATTAGTAACATATTGGCTCTTAATTAGTCATTATTAAGTACTTATTAATGCCTTATTCTGCATGGCCTTATTATACAACCAATTATAAACCCTAACCCTAACCCTCTAACCCTAACTCTAACCCTAACCCTAAACCTAAATAAATGACTCTAAAGCAGGGGTGTCAAACTCAAATACAGAGTGGGCCAAAATTTAAAACTGAACAAAGCCGCGGACCAAGGTTGAACAAATTAACCTTTTAATAGGGACCCAAACAAGTTTTGCATTAAATATTGAACAAGCAAGGCTTATATAACTTTATAGTGACATGCAAAGTCGAGTTTCAAATAATAATAATAATTAAAAAATATCAATGGTGTATCAAATACAATTTAAATAAAAATTGAATGCCTCTTTTCTATTTGCAGCCTTCTGAGGTAAATATCAACATTAACTTTTTCCACAGGCTAATAAATTTGAAAATAAAATAATGAATAAACCAACCATTCAGGACTTTAAACTGCTCAGTTTGCAACACACTGATCTAATCTGATGTGCCCAAGCCAGATACCTGCCATCTTTTCTTGGATGCTAGTTCATTAATGTCGGGGCCCAGGCTTTGAGCTGAGGCAACCTTCATTATCCAACGAAGGTGTTCATCAGTCATTATTTCTCGTATTCCACAGTCTTGGGGGCGTGCCTTACAGGCACTGCTTTTAACATCCTCTACGAGCTGACGACACGTCCGCTTTTCACCCCTTCTAACAACGTGCCGGCCCAGTCACAAGACATGAGCGGCTTCTGTACGCACACATATGTAAATGCAACGCATACTTCATTAACAGCGATACAGTTTACACTGAGGGTAGCCGAATAAAAAACTTTAACATTGTTAGAAATATACGCCACACTGTGAATCCACACCAAAAAAGAATGACAAACAAATTTTGGGAGAACATCCGCACAGTAACACAACATAGACACAATAGAACGAATACCCAGAACCCTTTGCAACACTAACTCTTCAGGGATGCTTCAATATACCCCCCTCACACACACACACACACACACACCTTATAGCGTCCCGGAAGAGTTAGTGCTGCAAAGGGTTCTGGGTATTTGTTCTGTTGTGTTTATGTTGTGTTACGGTGCGGATGTTCTCCCGAGATGTGTTTGTCATTCTTGTTTGGTGTGGGTTCACAGTGTGGCGTATATTTCTAACAATGTTAAAGTTTTTTTATACTGGCACCCTCGGTGTAACCTGTATCGCTGAAGATCAAGTAGGAGTTGCATTCACTTCTGTGTGCGTGCCAAAGCCGCACATACTATGTGACTGGGCTAGCACTTGTTGGATTGGACTAAAAGGGGGTGTAACAATTCTCGGGAGGGGCACTGAAATTTGGGAGTCTCCCGGGAGGTTTGGCAAGTATGAGAATTAACGGTGCACCGCCGCTGTATATAATCGGCGGGCCAGCTCTAGTGGTAATTTGATATCGCCTCACGAGCCAAGTGAAATTACACGGCAGGCCAAATTTGGCCCGCGGGCCAGAGTTTGACACCCATGCTCTAAAGTAAGTCTTTGTTACTTAGAATATGTTCCCCAAGTGTCCAAATAACTCTCAATTAAGTCGTTGTTACTTAGAATATGTTCCCCATTCTAACCAAATATTCAAACACAGTGTAACTGTTCAATCTGTGTGTAATGTTACAGTAGCCAAAAATATTTAATGAATATTTAGGCCTACTATGCTACTGTGTTTTATTGTTAGTTATTATGGTGGTACTTGGAGAGCCAAGTATTTCCGAGGTGCTATTTGGTGGAAAAAAGTTTGAGAACCTCTTCTCTATACCACACTCCCGAAAATAGAGGTAGGAGACTATACTTATAATGATAAATGTTTTTATTATCAGCATATTTGGTAATCGCCCTATTGTCTAATAATTGAGCCCCTAAACCAGGGGTGTCAAACTCATTTTAGCTCAGGGCTCGCATGGAGGAAAATCTGTGCACACGCGGGCCGGACTATTTAAATAACGGCATTAAAATTACAAAATAAAGACAACTTCAGATTGTTTTCTTTGGTCTTACTTTAGCCAAAAATAGGACAAACACATTCTGAAAAAATTACAATAAAAATTTAGAAAAAAATACCAGCAGCGGTAAAGTTTAGATCCATGAAGGAAAGAAGAAAGTGAATGAATGTTTATAACAGAATACATTTACATACTGAATGCATACTTTTTTTTTCTTTTGTATTATTTTTTTTTAATGAATTAAGTAATCTTTATGAAAACCTTTTTCCAAAACACAATGTAGAATGTGAGATATAACAGAATAATGCATACATTTATCATTTGTTTTCAAAATGGTTACAAAAAAGTGGGACCCCAAAAATGTACTATGGGACCCCATTTTTTTGACTTGATTTTTGAAAATTCCTAGTGCCATCATTGACGGATTATTGGTGCATGCAAAACAGCAGCAAGCTGTGCTCTAATACTAATCAAATATCATCCTGAGGACCATAGATCATTCATTCTTGCCTTGGCTTGACTTTGACACCCCTGCCCTAAACTCTATTAACATGTATTCATCATTTAACATGATAAATGTTATTCTTCAAGATTGTACTGAAAAAAAAAACTCCTTTGTTCCACACGCCATCAGACTGTACAACTCCTCTCTGGGGGGAGGGGGGGTACTAGGATGACAGGGGATGCAAAACAATAACAATACTGAAAAAAAACTGCAACAAAAAAACAGTGAAATTAACAGTGCAATACATTTTCAAAACATGGTCACTACTGCATAGTTTCTCTTGTTATATTCTTATTTCTAATGTTATTTGTATTCTTATTTTTGCTTTTTATTTTTATTCTTATTGTTATATTTTCTATTTTATTACCCCCATTATTTACTTTTCAAATTCAATGTCAATTCTGTACACTGCTGCTGGAATTTTAATTTTCCTGAGGGAACTCTCCTGAAGGAATCAATGAAGTACTATCTATCTATCTATCTATCTATCTATCTATCTATCTATCTATCTATCTATCTATCTGTCTTATTGTTGTGTATTGAGCTTTTATTATCTTTAATTAAGGCTTCAAGCATACGTTTACGTCATCCTGGCACTATCAGCTATTTAAGAGGTTCCTGCTGTGTGAAGCCCGGGGGGCCATTTGCGGCCAGCAGCTAATTTTTTAATAGGCCGGCGGCACATTTTAAAAATACGAATACAAAAAACATAAAAAAATTGAATATAAGAGCAAACAGGTGTAATGTAAAGAGAAAATGTTGCAATCTTGACACTATAAACATAAAGCTGCCATTCAGGCAGTTTGTTTTTTTTCCACTTTAAAACTGCCATTGCTAAAAAATAATAAAAACTTATGATGTGTATTTCTGGTCTTGTCACCCCCTCCCGGGCAGAAGGGCAACACGGCAGTGCTGCTGGATCAAAAGAGACGTCGGAGACGCTTTGCTGAACAAAAAGTTGCTTTATTACAAGCGAGCATCATTATACAGGACTGCAGTACCTGGAGGAGGTCAAGTCAAAAAAATGAGGCACTCCTAACTTGGAGGAGCCATACCACTGTCTTATATTCTTTCTTTCTTTGTCTGGGTGTGTGTTAATTCAGGAGAGTACAACCTGACCATGTATGGAGATGTTTGTGTGTAAGTGACTGGGATGACAACAGATGTATACTATAACTTGTAGGTTGACGTTTAAGAAAAACCTGGAGGCAACACATGACGTAAGTGTCTATATTAGCTATAATAACCTACTATCAACATGACTATGTGTTGCAGGCTGAAGCAAATCTTCGTTGACAGAAATGTTGAAATGTAATATTTATTCTACACATTTTTACAATATTAGAAATCATTAGTAAATCAGAGGCTACTCAGAAGGTGAGATAACTGCTGGAAATGACTGGCTTTTAATGGCCAAAGGTATAGATGTGTGTGTCCAAGTTAAAGGAAACGGCATGCTGTCTTCTTTTAATAGATTTGTTACAATCTTTGGCAAGCTAGGTAAAGTTTGCTGTGGTCTGGAACAACATCTCAAATGTGTCATGAGACTTAAATTATCTACAAAGAGGATAAAAGTAAAATATATTAAATGAGCTCAAATATACCTACAAATGTGGCATAATGATGCATATATATACATACAGCTAGCATACATAGCCTGATTAGCACTCCAACAAGTCAATAACATCAATGAAGCGCACCTTTGTGCATTCACGCACAGCATGAAACTTTTGGTGGACAAAGAAGGCGTGGAAGATTTTACATGTAAACAAACTGTTTACAAACGTCACAGTGCGCACTATGGGGAGTTCAAGAACCGCCAAAATTAGTAGGACAAATCGATGTTCACCAAATACTCCCATCAGTGAAGCATACACACAAACATATTCAACAGTGGGCTTTCTAACAATTGGGAAGGTTTGTGTCATGTTTGTCCTCAAACAAAAAACATACTAAAACAAAAACAATTTTTTCCCCCATCTTTTTCCATTTTTAATAATTTAAAAAAAAAATGCTCCAGGGAGCCACTAGGGCAGCACGAAAGAGCCGCGGGTTGCTGACCCCCGGTATAGCCAAATGATACTTCTTATAGTCACGGTGGAGAGTGGGGGGTTGTGAAATTTTTTATTTTTCCTGGAGGGGTGTAACAGAAAATAGCACTGCTCTAACCTAAGAAGAATAACAACAAAACCAACACAGGACATGATCGGGAAGGACCGGTTTTAACACAAAATATTGCATAGTTTGTGTTTTTGCCATGAAAAACAGGTTGTTGTTTTTCTACAAAAAGGGCATTAAACATTAAACAAATGTAAATTTAATGTCAACGGATAAATCTGAAGTTGGTTTATAGATATGTTAGCATTGGAATGAAAATAAATAAATAATAAAATACTTGTTTTTAATCCTTTAATGACTGAGACCCTTATGGTTTCCTGGGACCTTTATCATTTACCAAAATTGAGCAGGGCCATAATGGTTCAAATAAATATTGTTTTGGTATTGAAAATGAAAAATATAAAAATGGCCCCCGCATGCTTTCATTTTTCAGTGTGTGGCCCTCAGTGGAAAAAGTTGGGACACCCCTGGGTTAGGGGCTAATAACAATTATACATCAGTTGGTACATATTGATAAGGTACACAAATGAACTTGGACTGAGGTAAAGAGGTACACTCCCAGCGATAAGCATTGTACCCTTTGAGGTGCACATGCGGTACCTCTATTTTTGTGCACACTCTGGTTGTTGCCCAAGTTAGAGAGCCAAACTGGTTTACATACTGTATTTGTACACCTGTGTTTGAACTGGAATCTGTCTACTCAGGTCTAGTAAGACTCCAAGTGCATGATGTTGAATATTAACAATGAGCACTTTACATAAATGTTCACACTTTATTAATTATGTGAAACTATTTTTATACTTCTTTAATCAAACCTAAAGGTAATTTGATGCATTTTTTTGTACTTAAACACATTCTGCTGGGAGTAAATGTTCAATAGTGTATGTTTTAACTTAATTATCCATCCATCCATGCATTTTCTACCGCTTGCAACCTATATTTGCAATACTTCCTGAGACAACTGTTATGGCTTTGGACCCTAGGATGTAGAGAGTGGATATACTGTGCAGGTAAAATCTGTTTTATTAGTGTAGACAAGACAAAAATAGTGCAGCAGTGAAGTGCATAAAAGGCATAACAGGGACAGGGAACTGAAACAAAATGATCAAGGCCCGTCCAGGCATGAGAAGCATCCTGATTGGGTAAGAGAGCCAGTGCATAGACTAGAGAAGTGGTGGCAAACGTGCTGGATAGAAAATAACCTGAGCTTGAACCCGGTATAGCTGCTTTTCAAGACCAGCACAAATGCAGCGTGCCACAGTGACGATTAAAGGTAAAGAATGCCATTATAGTCTTATCAGTGACAGAGCAGGAAGGGGATGGAAATATATTTGCAGTAAAATTTCATAAGAAGCACCCTGTCATTCATTAATTGACATTTTACTTGAGTTTCTTCACACAAAACGGGGCCCCCACAGATCTTGGGGCCCTACGCATAGCGCGTGATATATGTAAACCGGGAGGCGCTGACATGAAAGCACGTAGCACTTTTCTCAACAACACCCGGTCCCATATAAAAGCACTCACAGATATTTGTCTTCTTTTTGTAATTAAAAAACAACCCAAAAAGAAACGACAGAAGAAAATTATTTTTTATTTCAGATTTGTTTTGCTTTTCGTGTTGTTTGCTTCCTTTTTGTCTCCCACAGAATTTATCAAAAATGGCATACACATCCGACAATGAGGTAATCATTGTCATAATCATTGTCACCCCCATCCTAATCTAACAATAGTTACTGTTCCTTTTTAATTCCTTACGTTGATGATGATGTAACATACCGGTAGTCACCAACTCAAGTAGGTAGGTCTTTTTTGTCATTGCACAAGTACAACGAAACTTTGTTTTCAGCAAAAAACCCGTTCAGGATTAGACAAACCAGCAGTGTACAGGGTTACAGAACAGGAACGCTGATGGGTCTCCACATTTTGGAACCGTTAACTGGAGCAAGTATGTTTTGTAAAAGTATGTTGCTTAGTAGCAGAGGTGGGACCAAGTCATTGCTTTGCAAGTCACAAGTAAGTCTCAAGTCTTTGCCCTCAAGTCTCGAGTCAAGTCCAGAGTCAAGACAGGCAAGTCCCGAGTCAAGTCCAAAGTCAAGACTGGAAAGTCTCAAGTCAAGTCACAAGTCCTGCATTTTGAGTTTCGAGTCCTTTCAAGTCCTTTTAACCACAGACTAATATTTTTACACAGATTGCGTATGCTTTTAAACCGCTGTATTTATTTATTAAAACAAGTGCATTTGAAATAGCAGGAAAAAAAATAGTACTGACATTGCAATTCATAATAGCACTATTAACCAGTCATTTTAATAGTTTAAACAATTTTAAACATTTAACTCATTCCTTTACAGAATAAACACATTTGCAAAAACAAGTGCAACTGTACTTATTTGTACAAAAGTGTTAAAGGCCTACTGAAACCCACTACTACCGACCACGCAGTCTGATAGTTTATATATCAATGATGAAATCTTAACATTATAACACATGCCAATACGGCCGGGTTAACTTATAAAGTGACATTTTAAATTTGCCGCTAAACTTCCGGTTCGAAACGCCTCTGAGGATGACGTATGCGCGTGACGTAGCCCGACGAACACGGGTATGCCTTCCACATTGAAGCCAATATGAAAAAGCTCTGTTTTCATTTCATAATTCCACAGTATTCTGGACATCTGTGTTCGTGAATCTGTTTCAATCATGTTCATTGCATTATGGAGAAGGAAGCCAAGCAAGCAAAGAAGAAAGTTGTCGGTGCGAAATGGACGTATTTTTCGAACGTAGTCAGCCACAACAGTACACAGCCGGCGCTTCTTTGTTTACATTCCCGAAAGATGCAGTCAAGATGGAAGAACTCGGATAACAGAGACTCTAACCAGGAGGACTTTTGATTTGGATACACAGACGCCTGTAGAGAACTGGGACAACACAGACTCTTACCAGGATTACTTTGATTTGGATGACAAAGACGCAGACGTGCTACTGTGAGTATGCAGCTTTGGCTTTTTTTTTGCGTATGTACGTAACTTTTTTAAAATATATAAGCTTTATGAACCTTGGGCTAGGTGAACGGTCTTTTGGGCTGAGTGATTGTGTGTGTTGATCATGTGTTTGAATTGTATTGGCGTGTTCTATGGAGCTAGGAGCTAGCAGAGGAGCTAGGAGCTAGCATAACACGTACCGTACCGTAAGTGCGCGTCACGTACGTAACTTTTTAAAAATATATAAGCTTTATGAACCTTGGGTTAGGTGAACGGTCTTTTGGGCTGAGTGATTGTGTGTGTTGATCGGGTGTTTGAATTGTATTGGCGTGTTCTATGGAGCTAGGAGCTAGCAGAGGAGCTAGGAGCTAGCATAACAAACACGCAGGTGTTATTATGCAGGATTAATTTGTGGCATATTAAATATAAGCCTGGTTGTGTTGTGGCTAATAGAGTATATATATGTCTTGTGTTTATTTACTGTTGTAGTCATTCCCAGCTGAATATCAGGTACCGTGAGTATGCAGCCTTGGCTGCTAAACATTCGATAACTTGACCGTATGTGCGCGTCACGTACGTAACTTTTTAAAAATATATAAGCTTTATGAACCTTGGGTTAGGTAAACGGTCTTTTGGGCTGAGTGATTGTGTGTGTTGATCAGGTGTTTGAATTGTATTGGCGTGTTCTATGGAGCTAGGAGCTAGCAGAGGAGCTAGGAGCTAGCATAACAAACACGCAGGTGTTTTTATGCAGGATTAATTTGTGGCATATTAAATATAAGCCTGGTTGTGTTGTGGCTAATAGAGTATATATATGTCTTGTGTTTATTTACTGTTGTAGTCATTCCCAGCTGAATATCAGGTCACCCCCGGCTCTCACAGCATCTTCCCTATCTGAATAGCTTCAACTCCCCACTAGTCCTTCACTTGCACTTTACTCATCCACAAATCTTTCATCCTCGCTCAAATTAATGGGGAAATTGTCGCTTTCTCGGTCCGAATCTCTCTCACTTCATGCGGCCATCATTGTAAACAATAGGGAACTTTGCGTATATGTTCAACTGACTACGTCACGCTACTTCCGGTAGGTGCAAGCCTTTTTTTTATCAGATACCAAAAGTTGCAATCTTTATCGTCGTTGTTCTATACTAAATCCTTTCAGCAAAAATATGGCAATATCGCGAAATGATCAAGTATGACACATAGAATAGATCTGCTATCCCCGTTTAAATAAAAAAAATTCATTTCAGTAGGCCTTTAACATTGTATTTCCATGGCATATTGCATTGTAACTAGTTCCACAGCAGTTTCTATTCTGTTCTTACCTTATCTCATTGATCTCATCTCATACTGTATGTGTGTTTATGTGTGTGTACACATGAAAAACATAACAAATACATGAACATAACAATGAACAGAGTTGTACTTTTTAGATGTCAGGGCCCTATGCAATATGTACACATATTCTTAATATAGTATACATTTTAACTGACCTTTATTTGACTATGTTTGTCTTTTTGTAGGTGGCTAAAATATGCGGTGCTGCTGACCGCCGTCTTAACGTTATGTTACTGTGTGTGATACATTGACTAACGTAACGTTATGTGTAGGTACCTCATGCAACCCTGCTTAAAAAAATCACTTGACAAAAAGTATGAATAAGGTAGCAAACTGCAGTGGACGCAACATATTGCCGTGTTTGAAATGATGTTATAACCATAGACATCTTATAAGTAGACGCAGTATTGGTTGCTGTGACGCGAGCAAATTGCATCTTGAAGTGGTGATGAGGAGCCGGCGAGCAGCCTAAACTGACAGTTGACAGGTAGAAAACAAAGATGCCGGGCTGGTGTTCAGCGTTTTCCTGCTCAAATGAGCGGACTGTTGAAAATAGGAATCGGGGGATTACTTTTCACAAGTAAGATTTAACATTAATGTACTTTTGGTTGTATTTTATGAAAATAACATTACCACAGAGTTGAGAAGGAGCAAAGATCTTCAATATTTGTATGTGAAAATCACAAACAAATCTTCTGGGGGAGGATGACGTCCCTACAGGGGTTTGGTTTACAAACTTTCAGCCCCACCTAAAACAAAATTCACCAGCCGCCACTGATTATGATGCATTCTCATTTTAGGCAAAATATAAGACAATACTTTCTTAACAGTATAATTGTAACCAGGAATAAGTCTTCAAGTAACAATATTCAAATACTAACATTGTTGGGTAAGACAGCATTTGGTTTTATTCTGAATCCAGTGAAACAGATTGGTGGTTTTAGCTGATATAAATACTTTCAGGTGTTTATATATGTTTAAGTATTTGGCAGACGCTTTTATCCAAAGCGACATACATAAAAAATACATATATAACAATCACTGTAAACATTATCATTTAAGGGAAGAATGTAATACAAAATATCAATACAAAGTGTCAAGACAGAATAAACTCTCTGCTGCTGCAGCAACAGAGATACAGTCTATAAGATATATAGATATCTAATGTATTCATACATTGTTTATGTAGGATATACGCATGTATATATAACGTAATTATATTGTTTCTTCAACTTAAAAATAGCTGACCGTTTTTTCCCCCTTCTCTGGGCTTATATTCCCAGTTTTGATCTCGGACGTCTGGTCACTTATAGCATATAAGAATATTCTATTACTGTTAAGCAAACTATGAATAATAAAACATGTGTCCGTTATCATAGCTACACGTATGACAAAAAAGCGCGTGAAAATGAGTGGTAATCAGTGAGGTAAAATGAATTAAATGCGCTGACAGTTCATTGCTCCTGCCAAATGAATTGCACTGAGTGGAGCGGATCACCACTCCAAGATGGCGGCCCCGCGTCTCGTCTGCGCCAGTAAGCAGTAGCGCTCGATGCTGCGTCTACTTATAAGATGTCTATGGTTATGACGTTAGCAGTGAGTTTACAGCCTCACTGATTTAACTACACAGCAAATAAAAGTCATGTTACTTAGCCAATAAACGTTATCTTACATTCAAAACTTACCCTTCTTTGTGCAACTTCAAATGTCGAACGAAGTTGGAAGTTGTTGCGTCTCTGTCTGTAATATTCGAACTGCGTGATTTGCATACGGCAATTCGTTTTTTGTTGACCAAGTCGTAGTTTTTATACCCGAACGAAACTAACTTTGGTATAAATCTTTCTCACTGGCGCGTGGCTTGACAACTCTTGTTCATTGGTTGTCCTGCAATTTGATTGGCTGAATGCTGTGGGATGAAAACAATGTAGATCTAATTTGATTGACAGTTGTACTGAGCGCACACACGCTGACACGCAGCACACACGCTGATAGACAGACACGTACAAAATGAAAGCTACGGAGCGCTCCCAAATAACTTTTTAAGCTTTAGGTTTTGGGGAAAGTAGCAAGTCATGTCAAGTCAAAAGGCTCAAGTCCAAGTGAAGTCACAAGTCATTGATGTTAAAGTCTAAGTCGAGTTGCAAGTCTCTTTACATTTTGTCAAGTCGAGTCTAAAGTCATCAAATTCATGACTCGAGTCTGACTCGAGTCCAAGTCATGTGACTCGAGTCCACACCTCTGCTTAGTAGTACCGGTCTATACAATAAACCGCGGTAATTATGTTTTCAATTTTGAAGAAAGAGGAATTGCAAGGCTGGAGCCATATGCTACATGCTAATGCTAGTTACAACGCACTAGTTCTTCTGGTGTTCCTTCTATTGACATTGTGGTTATATATATATATATATATATATATATATATATATATATATATATATATATATATATATATATATATATATATATATATATATATATATATATATATATATATATATATATATATATATATACACATATATATATATATATATATATATATATATATATATATATATATATATATATATATATATATATAATATATATACTAATTGTGTATGCGTCTCTGTGGCACATCTACTTCAGGCTTGTCAACCTGGTTTTCATTGACCTACCGTCAGTGGGCCAATTGTAACATTAACTACATATATGAATATACATTTGTTTGTGTGAATGAGTATTCACCTGGCACCTTGGGGTCCAGAAATGACACCATACCGGAATTCAGTTGAAAACTTGGGCGTAAAGATGTCCGATAATGGCTTTTTTGCCGATATCCGATATTCCAGTATTGTCCAACTCTTAATTACTGATTCCAATATCAACCGATACCGATATATACAGTCGTGGAATTAACACATTATTATGCCTAATTTTGTTGTGATGCCCCGCTGGATGCATTAAACAATGCATCAAGGTTTTCCAAAACCAAGTTATGGAAAAAAATGCCAACATGGCACTGCCATATTTATTATTGAAGTCACAAATTGCATTATTTTTTTTTAACAGGCCTCAAAACAGCAGCTTGGAATATGTGTTTGTCATTCTTGTTTGGTGTGGGTTCACAGTGTGGCGCATATTTGTAACAGTGTTAAAGTTGTTTATACGGCCACCCTCAGTGTGACCTGTATGGCTGTTGACCAAGTATGCGTTCCATTCACTTGTTTGTGTGGAAAGCCGTAGATATTATGTGACTGGGCCGGCACGCAAAGGCAGTGCCTTTAAGGTTTTTTGGCGCTCTGTACTTCTCCCTACGTCCATGTACACAGCGGCGTTTTAAAAAGTCATAAATTTTACTTTTTGAAACCGATACCGATAATTTTGAAACCGATACCGATAATTTCCGATATTACATTTTAAAGCATTTATCGGCCGATAATATCGGCAGTCCGATATTATCGGACATCCCTACTTGGGAGACAAACATTTTTGCAGCAAATTCCTATGAAGTCTTCTGTTTGGTCCCACGACGGCACAGCAAGGTCATTGTTATCTTGTTCACACCATTCTCACACCATTCTCAAAAACTGTTGTTTCAGGCCATTGAGATTGCCGTTAGCGCGTGGATGAAAGGCTGAAATGATACAACACCTTACCGTTCCTGCCTGAAAACGTTCCTGTGTGGAAAGGGCCTCACACACTATTCCTAACAAAAAGTGGATGTGGAGACACATTTCTGGATGTGAAGGAGCAATTTGTGAAGAGGTCATTTGGCTGTTGACTTTCGCCACTGCTTCAAGCGCCGCTGTATATAATTGCTATGGTAATTAATCACTTTTACCAATTACTAATTCACAGTCAACACACACCTATGCACACAGACACACAACACTATTTCCTATGCCGCTATCGCTCTTGTTTACTTCTGTTACTGTAATTATATGTTAGCAGACAGCCAATTTCGAGTGCCTGAAACAATTGACAGAATAATGATTTATGGCAAATGAAGGCTTTTCTTTCTTTCTTTCCGAGACTATAATTAAAGACGGAACAAGTAGAGTGGAAAACTGTCAAATCAAGAAACTTTTTTAAGGTTCAAAATTGCAACCAGTGACTGTCTGCAACCTGAAAGGACCCACATCATCCAGATGGCCGACATTTCACTAACAAGTTTTCTTTAATGTATTTTTGCTCCTGAAAATGAATCTGGCAGTTAATACCCATAATATCAATGTGCCATTAAGGGTGCATGTCTGATGCAAGGGCTGTTTAACACCTTTCTTACGTCACGACTCTGGAGACCGATGAGCGTTGTCAGCAGGTTTATTGACATTCAAAAGGGTGAAACTAAAAAGACAAACAATACAGTCAATATATACATATGTTATGCAAATGTATTCATGTATATGCTGTAATGCTACCTTACAAGGCATGAGAAGGTAAACCAAAGTGAATTTGTACTACGACGCCATCTTAGTTGACATCTTAATTATCGCTAATGAGCATGACAAAGATCTCATTATACATCACAAATCGTAAATTGTCGAAATATTTTAGACAAAAAACAAGTTTCTAAGTTCAACTTATGATACATACCGGCGATGCAACCTTAAACAAAATATATAGACTACCGTTCAAAAGTTTGGGGTCACCCAAAAAATTTTGTGGAATAGCGTGGCGAAGTTGGTAGAGTGGCTGTGCCAGCAATCGGAGTGTTGCTGGTTACTGGGGTTCAATTCCCACCTTCTACCTTCCTAGTCACGTCCGTTGTGTCCTTGGGCAAGACACTTCACCCTTTGCCTCTGATGGCTGCTGGTTAGCGCCTTGCATGGCAGCTCCCGCCATCAGTGTGTGAATGTGTGTGTGAATGGGTAAATGTGGAAATACTGTCAAAGCGCTTTGAGTACCTTGAAGGTAGAAAAGCGCTATACAAGTATAACCCATTTATCATTTATTTCTAAGAACAAGAATAGACTGTCGAGTTTCAGATAAAAGTTCTCTTTTTCTGGCCATTTTGAGCGTTTAATTGACCCCACAAATGTGATGCTCCAGAAACTCAATCTGCTCAAAGGAAGGTCAGTTTTGTAGCTTCTGTAACGAGCTAAACTGTTTTCAGATGTGTGAACATGATTGCACAAGGGTTTTCTAATCATCAATTAGCCTTCTGAGCCAATGAGCAAACACATTGTACCAATAGAACACTGGAGTGATAGTTTCTGGAAATGGGCCTCTATACACCTATGTAGATATTGCACCAAAAACCAGACATTTGCAGCTAGAATAGTCATTTACCACATTAGCAATGTAGAGAGTGTATTTCTTTAAAGTTAAGACTAGTTTAAAGTTATCTTCATTGAAAAGTACAGTGCTTTTCCTTTAAAAATAAGGACATTTCAATGTGACCCCAAACTTTTGAATGGTAGTGTATATACAGTATTTCTTCGAAAATAACCACCATAAAGTATGTGCTGGCACCGTAGATTTTTCTGCTTGGCTTATGCAACTTCCGGTCAATAAAGTTTGATTCAAAGTACACACTTCTCAAAGATGTAGTAACTGCCCTGACCACATGATGGCGACAAATACACATGTAATAATGTTAATTAAAGGCCTACTGAAACCCACTACTACCGACCACACAGTCTGATAGTTTATATATCAATGATGAAATATTAACATGGCAACACATGCCAATACGGCCGGGTTAGATTAGTAAAGTGCAATTTTAAATTTCCCGCGAAATATCCTGCTGAAAACGTCTCGGTATGATGACGCCTGCGCGTGACGTCACGAATTGTAGAGGACATTTTGGGACAGCATTGTGGCCAGCTATTAAGTCGTCTGTTTTCATTGCAAAATTCCACAGTATTCTGGACATCTGTGTTGGTGAATCTTTTGCAATTTGTTCAATGAACAATGGAGACAGCAAAGAAGAAAGCTGTAGGTGGGAAGCGGTGTATTTCGGCCGGCTGCAGCAACACAAACACGTAGCCGGTGTTTCATTGTTTACATTCCCGAAAGATGACAGTCAAGCTTTACCATTGGCCTGTGGAGAACTGGGACAATAGAGACTCTTACCAGGAGGACTTTGAGTTGGATACGCAGACGCGGTACCGTGAGTACGCAACCAGAATGTTGCCATAAGCATTTTGTTTAATTTGTATGTGTAAAGCAGTACGCAGCTGCGGCTTCCAAACATTTGATCGCTTGGCCGTACGTGCGTGCCGCTATGTGCATGTCACGTACGTAACTTTGGGGACTTTGGGGAAATATATGTGCTGTATGAACTTTGCGGAGGTGAACGGTACATTGGGCTGTGGGATTGAGTGTGTTGTGCGGGTGTTTGATTTGTATTGGCGGGTTATATGGACGGGAGGGGGAGGTGTTTGTTATGCGGGATTCATTTGTGGCATATTAAATATAAGCCTGGTTGTGTTGTGGCTAATAGAGTATATATATGTCTTGTGTTTATTTACTGTTTTAGTCATTCCCAGCTAAATATCAGGTCCCACCCGCCTCTCACAGCATCTTCCCTATCTGAATCGCTTCCACTGCCCTCTAGTCCTTCACTCTCACTTTCCTCATCCACAAATCTTTCATCCTCGCTCAAATTAATGGGGAAATCGTCGCTTTCTCGGTCCGAATCGCTCTCGCTGCTGGTGGCCATGATTGTAAACAATGTGCAGATGTGAGGAGCTCCACAACCTGTGACGTCATGAGCATATCGTCTGCTACTTCCGGTACAGGCAAGGCTTTTTTATCTGCGACCAAAAGTTGCGAACTTTATCGTCGATGTTCTCTACTAAATCCTTTCAGGAAAAATAGGGCAATATTGCAAAATGATCAAGTACGACACATAGAATGGACCTGCTATCCCCGTTTGAATAAGAAAATCGCATTTCAGTAGGCCTTTAAATAACAAGCAATAAGCACAACACACTTCAACAACAAGAGTTTACAACTTTTAGTTGTAACAGAACAATCAATACCTTTTTGAGCAATCAGTAGACAACTGTAGCTGGAACGACCCCTTTCCATCGCCAGGCTGAATATCTTGGTGTGATGTCATCTACAAAACTGGAGCTCATTTCCCTGCATAGGAATGCTCATTTTACATGTGGATAAATGCATGTAAAAATATTTTCATTAATTACATGTTTTTGTCGCCCTTTAAAACTGATAACATTTTGAGCCAAAAATACATTTCCAGACTTCCCTGCTCTTCCGTAAACACCATAGCCTGTGAATCTAATGTTTTTTTCTGATGATGTTTCAGGAAAACATCGGTAGAAGAGTGCAGGGTTCCACTCTTCTTTTTTCTGTTTTTTTTCACAGGCTCTGACCCATTCTTTCTCCCCTCAGGTGTGCTCCTGATTTCCAGGATCACATTTGGCTTGAGTCTTTTAATTATTTCCCATCCAAACTCGGATCAAAAACCTTCTTCTTCAAGGTTTGAATCATTACAACGATCGCTGCAAATTACACTCCTCTCGCTTGGTCTGTCAATTTGACTGGAGAGGTCCATACTTTTGTCATATTCCTATCATTTGGAAATGTCTGCCGGCTGACCCTTCCCATATTGCTACAACCTGCAGGTTGTAACAATGCATCTGGCAGACATATTTGTTAAATCCTTCAAATTCTGGATGGAAATCTCATAGATAGATTCGGGATGAAGATGCTACCAAAACACATACTACGCAAAATGGAATTGCCTCCAGTCTTCTTTAGGTGATGTCAGCAGGATGATGCTGGACCTCCCACATTTTGGAGTTAAAAGTGATGGTCCCAAAATCTTTAGGTCCAAAACTATGAAATAAGTTAAAGTTAAAAGTTAAAGTACCAATGATTGTCACACACACTAGGTGTGGTGAAATTATTCTCTGCATTTGACCCATCACACCCCCTGGGAGGCGAGGGGAGCAGTGAGCAGCAGCGGTGGCCGTGCCCGGGAATCATTTTTGGTGATTTAACCCCCAATTCCAACCCTTGATGCTGAGTGCCAAGCAGGGAGGTAATGGGTCCCATTAGTATAGTCTTCGGTATGACTCGGCCGGGGTTTGAACTCACGACCTACCGATCTCAGGGCGGACACTCTAACCACTAAAGTGCTAATATTGACAGCATTTGTGCGGCTGCATTATATTCCACCCATTTCCGGCCTTGAACACATAAACTACGCCCCACGTAACACGCAATAATTGTGTTTATTGTCACCTAATGCTGTCATAACAACAACATGACTGCAAACTGTGTGCGTGTGTGTGCTCTTGTTCAAGAGGTTGTGTCTTTGACATAGGTCTGCTCTGGCATTTTTTTACAGAAAAGTCCGGTCTCATCACAATTAAAACTTGCTTTGGTACAAAGCCTGCTTCATCAATTCTTCCATACTTGTGAGCGCCATTAATGTACTTCTCAAATATATCAAATATTGAGTTTTTGCGACTCATATTGAGTCAGCACAATGGACAAAACTTGTCAAAAAGCGAACAAACTGGCAAAAAAGGCACACAATTAGTGACTAGTAGTGTCCTGTGCAGTAAGTGACATGAAGTGCTCCGCCTCCACAACAATTCTGCGCCCTGCTTAATTTCTGCAGGCAAAACACAAAATGAATGCATGAAGCTGTGGAGGTTTCCCTCTTGTGGGTTCTCCTGACCGCAATAGACCTTCTTGGGGGCCCGGGAGTCTGGTTTGAACAATGTTTTATTTTGACTACACACACCAGGTCAGCACTCTGCTCTGCAACTTTTTAGTACGTGTCTGTTGTGTGAGCACGCCAGGTCATCACTACGCTCGGCGACTTTTCAGTCTCCTTTGGCTTTTTCTCTCTCTCTCGTCTCGGCGTGGTCTTGCGTGCATGTGTGTCCGCTTGCTCCAACTCCCCCCGTGTGTCTCGGCCCGGCTGCTGCTGATAAGCATGGCAGGTGATTGGATGATCAGCCCCAGCTGGGTAATCCAATCACCTGCCAGCTGTGCTTCGAGGCCGGTCCTTACACACCCCACTCCTGCAGCAGGTGCACCGACCATGCCCCCCTCCACAGAAGCGCTCCTACAAAGAGACATACAGTAGTTTGCACATGGACGTACATTTGACTCGATCGAAAAGTTCGTAAATCCAAAAATTCGCAAATAGAGGGGTTCGTAAATTGAGGTTCCACTGTATAAAAAATGTAAACTTGTTTTTAATATTTTCATTTAAACCAGTGTCATGTCTGTTGATCATGTTTTGTTTAAGTTATGTTCCGATTGGGTTTTGTACACCAACCATTAGTTTCATCTGTTTCACGTTTTGAGTTACGCACCTGTTTTCACTGATCATGTCACTGCTATTTAAACCTGTCTGTTTCTCTTGATCGTCCTGGCGACATTATCCTTTCTACCTCTGCTACCTTTCATTCCAAGCCATAGTTCCATGCCATAGTTTTCATGCTGTTTCACGCCACAGTAAGTGTTGTTTTCGTTTTCATGTTCATAGTTTCTGCCTTTGTGCAAGTTTTGCTTTCATTTGTCAAGTTTATTCTTCGCCATTGTGCGCGCATTTTGTTTGCTTCCTTTTTTGTAGTCTGTTAGTGTTTTAAATAAAATATGTACTTACATTCACGCCTTGCCCGCGCCAACTTTCCTTTGTCTTCCGGGAAAACAAAACAACCCATAGTCCACATATTGTCAACCAGTAATGGAAACATAGCTAGCCGTTGGTGTTCTTGTTATATTTTTTGGTTTGAAATATGTAAATTTAAGCAAGTTGCAGTCACAATAACAGTTGACGCAAACAACAAACAAAAAACTCCTATATTGAAAAAAATATGCAAAATTGTATTTATTTACAGTATTCATCAAATGTTTACATACACGTATCATTGACATGCACGTTATGTCAATTTGGGGTTCTTCATGATTCATTTAAACTAGGCATATTTAATAGGCAGCCCGCGGGCCAAATCAGAGTTCAGTTTGAAAACATTAGGAGGGACTAACATTTTAGCAGCAAATTCCTCAAAACAGTAGAGCACTGTCATGTAAAAAAAAATTGGCAATTCTTTTGCATAACAGGGTTTTTGTTCCAGAATTTGTATATCTGACAAAAAACAAATGCCCACTACAGAGGATGCTGATTCTCAGGAAAAGGCAATGCAAGGCAAGTTTATTCATGGAGCACAATTTGTACACAAGGCAGTTCAAAGTGCTTTACAGAAAATTTAAAAAAATTAAAATATATAAAATAATTCAAATTAAAATCAGAAAACACATTTGTTGTAAAAACTATCATAATTAATTAAAGATCAAATACTGTGGATGAAATACTTCAAGTTGTCATATGCACAATTAAGGAAGTGTTTTCAGGCTGGATTTGAACATTGCTAACGTTGACACCCGTCTCACATCTTCTGAGGACGATGGATGGACATCTGCGGTTCCTTCCAAGGTTTCTCGTTGTCCCATTGGATTGAGTTGTTTCTTGCCCGGATGTGGTTTCAGAGCCAAGGATGTTGTCGGGGTTTGTGCAGCCCTTTGAGGCATTTGTGATTAAGGGCTGTATAAAAAAACTTTGATTGATTGATATACTATGTACACATTAGTGAAGGTACAGTAAGCTTTCTATAAATGTGGCCCCAGGACAATTTAGTTAAATAACCCTGATTTAAAACAATCATACATAAATCATTATATTGATTTATACCAACTCTGCCAAAAATATCCGGTCGGAAATATTCCAGAAGCTTGGTAATGGCTACAAAAAAGGATCTGATCAGGGTGAAACTTGATCTTGAAATACAGATATTAGATGTACTGTACTTGTTTCTATCATTTTGACAGTGTTTGATGATTATAGGCAGTCCCACTAAGACAGCTGCACCCAATTCTTGTTTTTATCATTTAATACATATAATCATTCCACTCTGGGGGAAAAAAAACAACTACAATGAATATGAAATGTGCGTGATTTTGCATTTCCAGTAACTTCCACACTCTTTCCTAGGCTCCATTCCATACCTCTTAAAAAAGAAATAAAGTCACCTTGATTCTACTGCCCATCAATCACTGTTCATCAGGCTCAATCCACACTCTCCTCAACCCATTTTCTTCATCTTTACTTTTGTTCACTCAAAGTTAAATTCAAAAGCAAAAAGGAAAATAAGCACCTTTTGGCATTATTACCACCTTTCTGTATCATTTTGTCTGATGAGAGTGGTACTGTTCACTTTAACAACACAATGTGTGATTATTCTGTTTCATGGCCAAAGTCACTCTACTTGTGACTCAAGCCACCTTTGTCACGCATGTCGTCATTTCAACATCCCTGCTTTCCTGTCTCAGTCAATAGTTTGCTCATGTTTAACTTGTTCGGCAAAATTGACAATAAGCTGATTGATACACTGATGACCCAGTCTTTAGCAGAGTGGCACCGTATAAGACCATAGTTGCCAAAACAGTTCGGAGTCTCTGAATGCTTTCACCGCTTAGGTGTGTTTCTGGGTTGATGGGGCCAGCTACTACTAAACCGCCAATCTTGCTCAATACAGGGATAGATGCGTTTTAAACGGAAACATTTGCCTGCCAAACGACTCCAGAAAACAGATCTGACTGTACTCGGGCTCAATTTACACTGAACATCAAATCTGTCACAGATGGAGTCTTACCTCTCCAAAGAGCTTCAAATCTGATACATTGCCATCAGATTTGGGCCACATCAGGAGGAAATCCGAATCCGTTTGGAATCTGATCTTTTCAAAAGTGACTGCAGTCGAAACGGCAATGCAACCTGTTTGCCACGTCTACGTCATCTATGGTCGATAACTTTCCTTTTCGCAATTCTCTTCTTCCTCCTCCTGCAGTTGTTTACCATCATCTGCCTCCTTCCTGTACACAACAGCCACGGCACAAACCCACTAACACGCTGATCTGTGGGGTCCATGTTTTCTTGTGTAGTAGCAACTTCCTTGTTCATTTACGGAAACTTCCTTTGAACTGCGCATGCAGGTGACGTCCAGGTCCCATTGGGGCCACATTGGGGCCTGTGCGTGTTGATATTGAAGTCTAATAAAAATCCCATTTAACTTGAAGACTAAACAGTCATCTGGAAAAAATCAGATTTTGAAAAAATCAGATTTGGTCCACTTTGGCCTGCAGTGTAAACATAGTATAGAAGTGACTGCTTAAAGGCCTACTGAAATGAATGTTTTTATTTAAACGGGGATAGCAGATCCATTCTGTGTCATACTTGATCATTTCGCGATATTGCCATATTTTTGCTGAAAGGATTTAGTAGAGAACATCGACGATAAAGTTTGCAACTTTTGGTCGCTAATAAAAAAAAGCCTTGCCTGTACCGGAAGTAGCGTGACGTCACAGGTTGAAAGGCTCCTCACATTTCCCCATTGTTTACAATGCAGCGAGAGCGTTTCGGACCGAGAAAGCGACGATTACCCCATTAATTTGAGCGAGAATGAAAGATTTGTGGATGAGGTACGTGAGAGTGAAGGACTAGAGTGCAGTGCAGGACGTATCGTTTTTCGCTCTGACCGTAACTTAGGTACAAGGGTTCATTGGATTCCACACTTTCTCCTTTTTCTATTGTGGATCACGGATTTGTATTTTAAACCACCTCGGATACTATATCCTCTTGAAAATGAGAGTCGAGAACGCGAAATCGACATTCAAAGTGACTTTTATCTCCACGACAATACATCGGCGAAGCTCTTTAGCTACGGAGCTAACGTGATAGCATCGTGCTTAAATGCACTCACTCACACTCACCCATCCCATGGCCTAGGAGGCCGTAGGGGTGTCATGGTGGATGCTTGGGCAGTCAGGGATCTCCAGCGCTCACGATCTTCTGCTGTTCGTAGCAGGGTTTGGAAGCTGCAGCCAGCCCATTCTTTGATGTTGTCCATCCAGGCCTTTCTCAGCCGTCCTCGTCTCCGCTTCCCCTCTACTGTTCCCTGCAGGATGGTCTTTGACAGGGAGGTGTGCCTTGTGACATGACCAAACCAGGTCAGCTTGCGACGTTTAACTGTTGAGAGCAGAGGTTCCTGTTCGCCAGCATGGGTGGTAACTAAATTTCGAACATAATCATTTGTCCGGTGTTCACTGTATGATATATGTAGCATTCTTCTGTAAGACTTGCTTTCGAAGGACTGTATCCTGCGCTCAGTGTCCGCTGTGAGCGTCCAGCTCTCACAACCATAGAGTAGGGTGGAAAGAACAAGTGACTTGTAGAGTCTGACCTTCACCTGGAAGCTGATGGTATTGCTTTTCCAGATACTGGTCAGTCTTGTCATGGCTGATGTTGCTATGCCGATTCTTGCTCCGATCTCTTTTGTGGAGCTGCCATCTTCACACACAAAGGACCCGAGGTACTTAAAGTCCTTTACTTCCTCCACGGTTTGTCCATTCAATGTGATGTTCGGTGGTGGTAAGTGATTGTGACTGTTGACCAGGATCTTGCTCTTCTCTGCACTTATCTCCATTCCATAAGCTCTCGCAGCCTCCTCCAGTCTGGTGGTCAGTTCCTGGAGTTCCGCCTCACTTTTTCCCATAAGGTCAATGTCATCCGCGAAGCGAAGGTTGGAGACGGGTCTTCCTCCGATGGTAACGGAGGTGTGGAATTCTTGGAGTGCTTTTTCCATGATGTTCTCCAGGAAGACATTAAATAGGACAGGGGAGAGGAGACAGCCTTGACGGACACCAATAGATGTTTTAAAAGGTTCTCCTATGCTGTTGCTGATGAGAACTGCACTGCTTGAGTCTGTATAAAGTGCTTGGATGACCTGAATGAGATTATTGTCGAAGTTGTAATTTCTGAGAACCTGCCATAGTCCTTCATGCCAAACACGGTCAAAGGCTTTTTTAAAGTCAATGAAGTTGTGGTATAAGTTGTGCTGGTGCTGAAGGTGCTTCTCAATCAGTAGTCTGACGTTGAAGATCTGTTCGGTGGTGCTCCGAACAGATAGAAACAAAAGAAATAAACCCCTTACTGGAAGGATAGACAGAAAATCAACAATACTATTAAACCATGGACATGTAACCACACGGTTAATGCTTTCCAGGCTGGCGAAGGTTAACAATGCTGTTGCTAATGACGCCATTGAAGCTAACTTAGCAACGGGACCTCACAGAGGTATGCTAAAAACATTAGCTATCCACCTACCCCAGCCCTCCTCTGCTCATAAACACCCGTGCTCACCTGCGTTCCAGCGATCGACGGAGCGACGAAAGACTTCACCCGATCATAGATGCGGTCGGCGGCCCAGAGACCGAGGAAGTCAAGGTGAGGTCGGCGGCTAGCGGGTCTGCTATCCATCTCAAAGTCCTCCTGGTTGTGTTGCTGTAGTCCGCCGCTAATTCACCGATCCCACCTACTACTTTCTTCTTTGCAGTCTTCATTGTTCATTAAACAAATTGCAAAAGATTCACCAACACAGATGTCCAGAATACTGTGGAATTTTGAGATGAAAACAGAGCTGTTTGTATTGGATTCAATGGTGTCCGAATACTTCCATTTAACTATTGACGTCACGCGCATACGTCATCATACATAGACGTTTTCAACCGGAAGTTTAGCGGGAAATTTAAAATTGCACTTTATAAGTTAACCCGGCCGTATTGGCATGTGTTGCAATGTTAAGATTTCATCATTGATATATTAACTATCAGACTGCGTGGTTGGTAGTAGTGGGTTTCAGTAGGACTTTAAACATTTAAACATTTAAACAATGGGATAATTAGCTCCAAGCATTTATCAGTATGATGCTGAAACCATTCAACAAAAGACAGAGCCAACTCTTGTCACTGCCTGCTGTGGAGATGAACCTAAAAAAATAACATCAGGGCTAGTTTAGCAACAGGAGACATCACTGTTATTTACTGCCTGTAGGGTGTTGCTGCATATCATGATAGTGCTCTTGACCCGCCTGACATTTAGCTCATGTGGTTCTTAGGCAGTCTCAAATTTTAAGTATTAGCCGCTGCAGCATAGAGACCACCTAGTGCAGGGGTCAGCAACCTGCGGCTCTTTAGCGCTGCCCTAGTGGCTCCCTGGACCTCTTTCAGAGATGTGTGAAAATGGAAAAAGATGAAGAATAAGTCTATTTTTTGTTTTAATATGGTTTCTGTAGGAGAACAAACATGACACAAACCTTCCTAATTTTTAGAAATCCCACTGTTTATATTAAACATGCTTCACTGATGAGAGTATTTGGCAAGCACCGTTTTGTCCTACTAATTTCAGCGATCCTTGAACTCATCGTAGTTTGTTTACATGTACAACTTTCTCCGATGCTGCCACATAAATATGTGTTTTATTCCACTCCTTCTTTGTCTCATTTTGTCCACCAAACGTTTTATGCTGTGCGTGAATGCACAAAGGTGAGCTTTGTTGATGTTATTGATTTGTTGGAGTGCTTATCAGGCATATTTGGTCAATCCATGACTGCAAGCTAATCGATGCTAACATGCTATTTAGGCTAGCTGTATGTACATATTGCATCCTCGTTTGTAGATATATTTGAGCTCATTTAATTTACTTTACTTATGTCCTCTACGTATTTAGTTTATATTTGCATGTCTCATGACACATTATCTGTATGTAATATTTGCTGCATTTCTAATAGTTGTTTGTGTGCCATGTTGTTCCAGACCACAGCAAACATTACCCAGCTTGCAAAGATTGTAATAAATCCATTAGAAGAAGACAGCCTGCCGTTTCCTTAAACTTGGACACACACATCTATAACTTTGGCCATTCTGAGCCAGTAATTTCCAAAAGTTATCTCATCTTGTAAGAAGCCTCCATTTTACTAATGATTTCCAATGTTGCAAAAATGTGTAGAATAAAAATAAAACAAAATTTCTGTCAACGAAGATTTGCGTCAGCCTTTGATAGTAGGCTAATATAGCTGATATAGACACTTACGTCATGTGTTGCCTTCATTATAACACTTATATAAGGCTTTGAAATTTTTCGGCTCCAGACAGATTTTTTTTTTAAATTTTTGGTCCAATATGGCAATATGGTCCAATTGGAACCTACCTCCAGGACAGGTAGAACTTTCATCCACTGTGCACTAGCAGTCAACATAGTTGGAGACAGCCACAGTGACAGCCCCCCGTCCTTCAGTGTCTATGTGATACTCCACTTAACCCATTACCCCTAAACTTTTTAAGCTTTTGTGCGTTGCTTATTAGGCGGTAGACTATGACCTCTTGCAGTCTTTCCCCATAGGCTATTGTTCACTTGAGTGTAGTCTTCCAATATTTCAATACATGTCTTCATTGCTCTATTTATTATAGGGATGTGCAGATCGATCGGCCACCGATCAGTATTGGCTTACTTTTGTGAAAATGCATGGGTTGCCATTGCAGATGAATGCCTTCCAATGCCGATCACAAACACCGATCGCCATTGGCTGATTCTGAATTTGTTTTTAAACACCTGACTGACAATCATTATCATTATCACTGGGGGACAAGGCTAAACATGTAAGAAGGCAAGAAGGAGGCATTGATTGATTGATTGATTGATTGATTGATTGAGACTTTTATTAGTAGATTGCACAGTACAGTACATATTCAGTACAATAGACCACTAAATGGTAACACTCGAATAAGTTTTTCAACTTGTTTAAGTCGGGGTCCACGTTAATCAATTCATGGTATAAATATATACTATCAGCATAGTACAGTCATCACACAAGTTAATCATCATCGGAGTATATACATTGAATTATTTACATTATTTACAATACATTATTTACATGCTAATAACAAGCTAACCACTAAGCTAGCTTTAAGCAACACCAGAAAAAAAAGTGCTTAGCAAACTTTAAGAAGTGTAGATGAACCCACGTTGCAGCAGAAAGTAAGCGGATTTTAATAGGAAATTAACAAGTAGATTAATAAGAGTCTAGAGAGACGATAATATAGCAATGGCTGTTGGTGTGTCAGTATTGGATCGATCCATGAATTGGATCATAAATTGTGTTAATTGTGTCATAAATTGGTGTGTCAAAACTAAGGGTAGTATCAGTACATGATCGATACTAGAGTGATTTGATAAATATTTGTATTTTCCAGGGCTGTCAGAGGATTAAAATATTTATTTGCGATTAATCGCATTTTGTTCATAGTTAACTCAAAGTTAAATTGCGATTAATCACAGACGGATATCATTTTTCCTCATTGATAAGTGTACCCTAAACAGGTCATTTTTAAAATTGTAATACCATGACTGGACAATTAGTTTGCTTTAATGAAATGTTTTTTTTTATTATTATTCCTTTTTAACAGCTCAACATAAAATGAATATAAACACACTTTTAATGACAATAAAAAAAATTACCTGCATTGTGTATTATTGACTTGGTTTTTCTGAAACAATTGTACACTACCGTTCAAATGTTTGGGATCACCCAAACAATTTTGTGGAATAGCCTTCATTTCTAAGAACAAGAATAGACTGTCGAGTTTCAGATGAAAGTTCTCTTTTTCTGGCCATTTTGAGCGTTTAATTGACCCCACAAATGTGATGCTCCAGAAACTCAATCTGCTCAAAGGAAGGTTAGTTTTGTAGCTTCTGTGACAAGCTAAACTGTTTTCAGATGTGTGAACATGATTGCACAAGGGTTTTCTAATCATCAATTAGCCTTCTGAGCCAATGAGCAAACACATTGTACCATTAGAACACTGGAGTGATAGTTGCTGGAAATGGGCCTCTATACACCTATGTAGATATTGCACCAAAAACCAGACATTTGCAGCTAGAATAGTCATTTACCACATTAGCAATGTATAGAGTGTATTACTTTAAAGTTAAGACTAGTTTAAAGTTATCTTCATTGAAAAGTACAGTGCTTTTCCTTCAAAAATAAGGACATTTCAATGTGACCCCAAACTTTTGAACGGTAGTGTATGTTATAAAAGACAATAAGGAACTAGTTTACATATTGTGTTGATCTTGTTAAACTTTCAATAGCACTCACCATAAATACAATTGAAATAATTACAGTTAATACATGTGATTGTTATCGGTCGATCTCACTCGGCTGCATAAAAACCTGATCGGAACATCCTAATTAAAGTATATTCCACTGACAAATAAATGTGATTTTCTTTACAGATATCAATCCTGAAGCATCCTAGGGAGTCGCAATTTCTATGGCCATATTTTGTAATACTGTACCTTGTAAATCATATTTCTCTTCATGTACAACACCACTCCTCCACTCTTGTTCTTTCCATGATAGAATTCAGTAAATAAGTTTCCAGCTTACAATCCGTTCCTTTCTCAGCATGTACCCACGTTTCTGAAAATGCAATTATTGTTCAATTGTTTGCTGAATATTTTTTTACTGTTGAAATAAATCATGGATTATTAATTTTAGTTTTAATGGTGCTGTTGTATTATTTGTCCGTCTAGTAGCAGTTGTTGCGAAATTAGTGTCAGATCAATAGTCAAATGAGTTCCATCAGAATGTGTCATGTTATAATTGTGTTGTTTGGTTACCTTACAGTCCAGTCGATGTTCTTAAATGTTTTTTCCAGATTTGTGATGGCAGTCCGCCGCTCCACTGTTGAGCTTCATACATATTTATAGTTGATCCATGACAGTATACTAAATGATCTCAATTAAGCCATGTGTTTTTTTACCTGTTCAATTGGTTTGCTTTGTTTGGGCTATGTGATGATTCATTAATTTTTTCTTCTTGTTCCAAATGCTCTCCTTTTTCTTTGATTGCTCCCTATTTACTGAATGCATGCATCTGCGCCCTGAGCGTGCACCTGCACACAAATCAGAGTGGTTGAAAAATGATCATGATTACTGAGTCATTATGATCATGGTATTGTTGAATGTGCTCAAAAAGTTCTTACCGCGTTTTTCAGACCATAGGGCGCACTGATCAGGTCTATTTTCATATCAAAAAGTGCACTGGATTATGAAACGCATTAAAGGGGTCATATTATGATTTTTTTTCTACATTTAAAACACTTCCTTGTAATCTATATAACATATATTCTTTGGTCAAAATGTTGCATATAAATCATTGTCTTGCGGAGATATGAATAACAATAACGTGGTCAACATGTAAAGTACAGAATATCAGAAACATTTATTTAGCTAGAAAAAATGTCATTTAACATCTTTGACAATCAAAGCATGATTGTAAGAATCCACATGTTGTGTAATTAATGTGTGAAACTGCTATCTAAGCACGGAAGTGTAGCTCCTCTCCTCTAAATGCAAGTGCCCCTAAAGCAGGAATACAAATTCTGTATTCCTACAATATTCAAACTCTGGCAAGACACCAATGTACTGCAGGTATTTGTTTTAATACCTTTAAAAGCATGTGTATATCATTTTTGTGTTTCAAAAAGCAAAATGTTTAAAAACATTTAATTAAAGCAAATCTATTACCCAGTCATTGTATTAAAAACGTAAAAATTATCTGTCTAGTGTACACTTATTAATGACGAAAAATTATATCTATTTGCGGTTATTGCGATTAATTTTGAGTTAATTATGAACAATGCGATTAATCACGATTAATATGTTAATCGTTTGACAGCCCTAATAATAATAATATATTCTATTTGTCATGCACTTTTCATTTAAATACATTTTAAAGTGCTACAGTACAAACCAATATTTTAAAACAAAAAAAACGTAGCCATCTACTAAGACTAAAAAGTATTAGAAAAACAAAACATTTATTTAACAGTGTCTTTTTTTTAATAAGTTACTCAAAATATATTAGTGTATGTGTCAGTATTTTTTGAGCACATTCAACAATACGGAAAAATATCATAATTTTGGTCAGGATAACCGTGATATGAAATTGTTATATCGTAATATACTGTCCTCGGTAGACATAACATTAAACATTGTTAGACTTAGATTTAGACTTAGACAAACTTTAATGATCCACAAGGGAAATTGTTCCACACAGTAGCTCAGTTCCAAAGGATGGAAAGTATAATGCATGTATAAAGTAAAAATGTTACCTTAGTAGCAATATAAAATATAACATACAGTATATGTAATATTTACATATCATATATACAGTATATGATATATACTGATATATTATATTATATTATATGTTTATATAATATATACAATATATAACAATTAACAATTAGTTCTGGCTTCTTAAGAGCCAGATAATTGCTATTTCAGTGTTTATCCTCTTCTGTTTTAATTGGTAAAAGTTTTAGAGTGTTTCTTAAAGATTAAGCCAAAACAGGGGTTGCACATTTCACTTCCGGTTTGCGTCACTTCCGGTTGTAGGCACGCCCGAGTACGGATCTTTACATCAACCGCTGTGCTCTAAGAGTATCATAAGAAACGCTTTGTTGCTCTGACAAGTTTAAATGAGATACAACGTTTGTAATGGGGGAACGACATTAATTTGTTTGAGCATTTAAGCTAGCTAGTGATTAGCACGCTAGCTGCTTCTCCAGGAAATGAGCAGTATCGACGTGAGTTTGTCAAAGTGCTGTAATCAATTGCGGTTTTTCGATAATTAAAATTTGACTAACCGTCTGGAATTTTACCCTGGATGATTATTGATACCAGTAATCGTTACATCCTTAGGCTTTCTTTAAAGGCAATAACAGAATGCTTGCGCCACCTCCTTTTTCATCATATGTGTTCTTAGTAGGGTTGTACGGTATATCAGTATTAGTATAGTACCGCGATACTAATGAATCATTTTGGGTTACGAGCAGAGGAGCATGTTCGGCAGCGCACAATCACAGAGTACTTACAAGCAGACACAGTGTGTAGACAGAAAAGGGAGAACGGATGCATTTTGGCTTAAAAACTCAAGATAAAGGTTAAGTTATAACACTGAAACGCCGTCAGAAAGAGGTGCTTTAAGACATGGCTAGCTAGCTAGCAGCTAACGTCCATCCGCCGTCGGCAGTGTTTTAGCTTCTTCTAAATCACTAATCCTGGTCTCCATGGTGACATATAAAGTATGTTTCTTACAAGTATCATCCCTGCAGGACCAGGAATAGCTAAACATGCTTCACTACACACCGTAGCTCACCGGTGTCACCGCTAATGACGCCATTCCCGAATGTAAACAAACGCCATTGGTGGATCTACACCTACCACTGTAATGGTATCAAGTACAGGCACGTATCTAGTCGATACTACGGTACTATGATTACATTGATAGTTTTTTGGCATCACAACATCTTCTTTCGTTTTTTAAAACATTTATATTATGTTTATAAACTCAGGAAATATGTCCCTGGACACATGAGGACTTTGAATATGACCAATGTATGATCCTGTAACTACTTTGTATCGGATTGATACCCAAATTTGTGGTATCATCCAAAATTAATGTAAAGTATCAAACAAGGGAAGGATAAGTGATTATTACATTTTAACATAAGTGTAGATAGAACATTCTAAAAGAAAAAGTAAGCAGATATTAACAGTAAATGAACAAGTAGATTAATATTTCATTTTCTACCACTTGTCCTTACTAATGTTGACAAAATAATAGAATGGAAAATGACACAATATGTTACTGCATATGTCAGCAGACGAATTAGGAGCCTTTGTTTGTTAACTTATTACTAAAAGACAAGTTGTCTTGTATGTTCACTATTTTATTTAAGGATCTAACTACAATAAGAAGCATATGTTTAATGTATCCTAAGATTTCTTGTTAAAATAAAGCCAATAATGCCATTTTTTTTGGGTCCCCTTTATTTCGAAAAGTAACGAAAAGTAACAAAATAATTTTAGTACCGGTACCAAAATATTGGTATCGTTACAACACTAGTTCTTAGTAAGATGGAATTTTCCATCCTTCTTCCACTCTCTTGGAAAAGTTAGTCTTATATAATGAACGTACTCTTCCTCCCACTATCTGTCTTTGTTATCAGTCTGGCTGACATCTTTTGGTCTCAGGCCACCTTATCGCCCTTCTTTGCCGTTTCCTCTCAAAATCTTCCCTCTCAAGTTTGTGGGATGGCCGCGCAAATCCTATGTGCTTTGAAATACAAGAGGATATGAGGAAACGGCGTCGAAAAAGGAGCAGAGCAGATAAAAGACAAAGTGTGAGCTGGAGGTGGGCAGATAGCAATTTTGTTTTCTTGTCACCACTGAGTGCCCCAAGTGATGATGGGAAATCTTTGATGTGTGATGCTTTTGTTCCGTGGTGCTTTCTTTCACTCTTTGGTTTGTCCTCTAGTTGTTTCCAGTCCTTCCTCGCCTTTGTTTACAGTACTCTCCCCATCCATCAGTCAATTTGCATCAGACACAGCCGCCGGGAAGTAATCAGGGAATACAGAAGTTTTTCCTTTCATGAGAAATATGATGCAGAGATTCACTCTTGAACACCAGCTTTGGCTTTGAAGATTGTTGAGGTAACGATGCCTGGTTATTGTTTGTTAGCGCGTGGAGTTGATGTTATTCAAGTTCACGCTTGCTTGTGGAATCCCTATTTTTTGTGATTAGCTAGTGCTAAAATATTGCACACACGCGTAGTGATTCATTGTTGTTCGAGTGGAATATGGCTTTCAGCTACTTTCACTGACTTTTTATTGCAGGTGCAATTTTTCTCATTTAAAAAGTTAAAAGTTAAAGTACCAATGATTGTCACACACACACACACACGCTAGGTGTGGTAAAGTATCCTCTGCATTTGACCCATCACCCATGATCACCCCCTGCGAGGTGAGGGGAGCAGTGAGCAGCAGCGGTGGCCGCGCTCGGGGATCATTTTGGTGATTTAACCCCCAATTCCAACCCTTGGTGCTGAGTGCCAAGCAGGGAGGTAATAGGTCCCATTTGTATAGTCTTTGGTATGACTCGGCCAGGGTTTGAACTCACGATCTACCGATCTTAGGGCGGACACTCTAACCCAGTGGTTCTTAACCTGGGTTCGATCGAACCCTAGGGGTTCGGTGAGTCGGCCACGGAGGTAAAGACACATCCGACTTCTCCCTATCGGCGTATTATGGATACCCCCAAACAATGTTCCCTCTAATTTTCCATCTGATTTGCAGGTTGTTTGATTGATCGATTGAAACTTTTACTAGCAGATTGCAAATGAAGAGAATACATTATATGAAACAGTACAGTTTACACAGTACAGTACATATTCCGTACAATTGATCACTAAATGGTAACACCCGAATAAGTTTTTCAACTTGTTTAAGTCGGGGTCCACGTTAATCAATTCATGGTGAAAACAAAACATTATGGACATTAGCAAAGAAGAATCCATAAGTTAGCCACACCGTTTCATAAGCCGCAGAGTTCAAAGCATTGGAAAAAAGTAGCGGCTTATAGTCGGGAAAATACAATAAATTTTACATTATTTTTTGTGCAGAGCTCTTTTTTTGTTTCCACTTCCTGTTTTCCTCCCTCATTTGACCCTGAATGGTAATCAGAACAGACCTGTCCCTGATTGCCAGTCAGGATGCCTTCTATGCTAGCCATGTCATCTGACCTCGATGTGGTGCATAGTTTTACATAGGCTTCCTGGTAGTGGCGTACGGTACCACTGATTTTTTTCCTATCCGATACTGAGTAAATTTTGTGGTATTGTGGTATTGGCAATACCGATCTGATTCTGATACTTTATATATATATATATACACTACCGTTCAAAAGTTTGGGGTCACATTGAAATGTCCTTATTTTTGAAGGAAAAGCACTGTACTTGTCAATGAAGATAACTTTAAACTTGTCTTAACTTTAAAGAAATACACTCTATACATTGCTAATGTGGTAAATGACTATTCTAGCTGCAAATGTCTGGTTTTTGGTGCAATATCTATATAGGTGTATAGAGGCCCATTTCCAGCAACTATCACTCCAGTGTTCTAATGGTACAATGTGTTTGCTCATTGGCTCAGAAGTCTAATTGATGATTAGAAAACCCTTGTGCAATCATGTTCACACATCTGAAAACAGTTTAGCTCGTTACAGAAGCTACAAAACTGACCTTCCTTTGAGCAGATTGAGTTTCTGGAGCATCACATTTGTGGGGTCAATTAAACGCTCAAAATGGTCAGAAAAAGAGAACTTTCATCTGAAACTCGACAGTCTATTCTTGTTCTTAGAAATGAAGGCTATTCCACAAAATTGTTTGGGTGACCCCAAACTTTTGAACGGTAGTGTATATATGTGTAATTCATCTAATACATTTACAAGGTAGTGAATCTTTTTAATAATTACATAGCTCAAAAAGAATACAAAACAGAGTTATTTATGCATTATTTCAACCTTACCTGAATAAATCTAACCTCCATTTCCAGTGAGAGTTTATTGTATTGTCCTATTATAGAACTCATAAATGTAATTACTTTTCAGTGTGTTTCTGTCAATGATATACTGTACATAATCTCAAATTACTAAAATATCAAAAGTATCAATATTTTGATTTGAAAATCGATATAAGAGCATAACGATTTAGTGTAGACTATCGATATATCAGTATCAATCCGCACAACACTACTTCCTAGGCCCTGTTGTTTTTTTGTTGTTTGCACTTTGCTTGCTGTCTCTGGATCCTGGGCTCCAGATCAACTACACCCAACCCAGACGGCAACATAAACTTTCTTAACGTTTCCCAGTAGTTTTTTTTTTTTTTTTAATCATTGTATTGAATGTTGACGAATGTTTAATCATCCCACATAAGTAAACAATACTTTATATACATATATATACACACATATATACAGACATACATATACACATACATACATACATACATACATACATACATATATATATATATATATATATATATATATATATATATATATATATATATATATATATATATATATATATATATATATATATATATATATATATATATATATATATTAATACAGTACAGGCCAAAAGTTTGGACACACCTTCTCATTCAATGCGTTTACTTTATTTTCATGACTATTTACATTGTAGATTGTCACTGGTGACATGCTTCTGCTGCTGCTTTGCCTCTAAGTTGGTTAAAGTTATTTCTAGATTATAAATCATGCCTCTTACCTGGATAGTAGAAGGTTGTGACCATTAACCGAGAAGATGTCAACTTAGACCCGGAGATGGCGAGAAAAACACGAAAAAAACTCTTGGAGATGGCTTACAAAAGCTTTTGTAAAAAGTTGATAAAAAAATATAAAATAATAATAAATAAATAAATATACGGTAAAGGCCAATGCGACCCCCGAGTCAAAAGTGCTTTAAATATTCCAAGAAAGAAAAACAACTTCTGGGCTTTCATGAGCGCAGAGCAAGGTTACCCCAAGGAAAGTGATCAGAGGCAGGCACACATTGAATGAGACAAGCTGGGAGGAAGAGGCCAAACACAGCTTGATAAGCCCCGGCACAACTGTGGCAAAACAGTGAGCGAGATAATGCAAAAAGGAAAAAAAAAAAAAAAAACAACTCGAGTGTGCTTATGCAATCAGTTAGAAATGGTCAAGTATGCTGTTAAGTGGCACAGTCAAGCATTCTCTCAGGAGAGTCTCATATGATACATTTGTAAATTCCAGTATTAACATTTGAATTATAATTTTGAGATGAATAAATAGATTCCTGTATCTCATAGTGACCACACATGAACTTACGGCACTTTTAGGATTCGTAGTTGCAACGATAATGTGTAGATCGTGTTTTGCATTGCCTCCAATGAAACGCCTTCCACTAAAAGGCACTCTGAGAAGTGGATTTAGAGTACATTTATTATTTCAATATTTAATTATTTCAATGTGTAATTATCTAATAACTTAGTAATTTATAAAATTTTTATGATCTTATTATTCAATGATTTGATTACTTAATTTTATGATTAAATGATTAATTTACTGATTTCAATAGACAAAGTGTCAAGTTCATGAATTTATTTTGTATGTCAAACTCAGCCATAAAAGAAACAACATATGAAAAAAAAATTTCATTAAAAACCTAATCATTTTAAAAAGTGGGGCGTACAAAAAACCGAAGTCACATAGTAATAGGCTTATAAGTTGTTATTATTTGGTTAAAATACTCATTATTTCTTGGCCTTGGTATTGGGTAGACTGGCAGAAGGTTGCGTGTCATTTCTTCTCTGTTAAGCAGAGATAATTTTCCTGTAGTCGTTTAGAAGAAAATAACCTCATTAGCATACCTCATTTGGCGGAATAAATGTTTGAGAAACATTCATATTGCATATGTTGTGTATTGTCAGATACATACCTATTTTCATCTAAGCTATTCAAAAACAATGGACACACTATTATGGATGGGTACCTTTCACATTGGAACTGATACGCTACCAATTTTCTAGTACCTGTGAATCAATACCGGTACCAATTTGCGATGTTTTTGTGTTAATAAATGTAAATGTGTTTAATGATAAAATCCCATTTTTGATTCAAAATTTCACAGTGAGTAGTAAATGATCAAGATAACTGTACTGTCTAGTTATATCTTGATTTCTTACACTTCTTTCGGTGTCTCATTTGCAAGGATAGTAGATTTTGCATTCAGTTGCAATTGCAAGACATTAGATGGCAGTAGTGTATAGACTACAGCAGAGTCGTGTATAGAGTATGGCCAACCCGATTCCAGTCGTTCTCCTCACTGATTGGTCAAACAAAATACTAAATTGTCAGATCATGACAATATTAAGTCACATACATGTCAGTGGCAAATTAGTTTTTTATGAAAATAATAATGTATTGTTTCCCTTCTTATAGTGACTATGAGAGATCTCATGCTGCTTAACATAAACAGAGATAGTGAATCAGACATTGAGGTATTAAGGTGGTTTGGTGTGTATTCTGTCATTTCCATGCTTTGCGTGCAAATTAGTGAACTTTCCTAAAGTTTAACATTGAAACATTGCAAATTGTCTTCCGCTTTCACTACAATTTATCAATATATTTCCTCTCTGCTAGATCTGTGACAAGGAGTGGCATTACTACGTCATCAATGTAGAGTTCCCAGCGGTGACACTCTATGTGGATGGAGTGACCTATGACCCCTACCTGGTGACTGACGACTGGCCCATTCACCCGTCGGAGATCGACATGCAGCTGACAATCGGTGCCTGCTGGCAAGGTAATCATAACAGCTGGCGCTTCCCTTTAAATGCAATAATGGCTTGCCTTGTTGTACGGAAAAGAGAATGTCTGCCTTTGCTGTGCTGACACCATTTTATAAATCCATCCATCCATTTCCTTCCGCTTATCCGCAGAGATCCCCAGCCACTTCGTCCAGCTCCTCTCGGTGGTCCCGAGGTGTTCCCAGGCCAGCTGGGACACATTGTCAATTTATATGTACAGTATATATATATATATATATATATATATATATATATATATATATATATATATATATATATATATATATATATATATATATACATGTATATATATACATACATGTATATATATACATACATGTATATATATACATACAAACATATATAGCCTATGCGAACAAATATACTGTAGTATAGCAACTGGGTGGCTGAAAAGTAGTTTTAAAATTAACACTCTGCACGTTTTTTTTAAGATACCAGTATATACCGTATACCGCCATTCGGACTAAAAATACAGCGGTATCAGTTTTGGTCCATATCGCCCAGCCCTACTACAAGTTAAAATGCATTTAAAAGAACAAATGGGTTCTTGTCTTAAATAGGGATTGGTTGATTTCTCCACTGATACCATGTAAATAAACAGACAATATTAGGTCAGTTATTTTACTAAAAAGTAAGTAAATGAAATACAAAGCAATAATATACAAAACAATGCGATTAAAAAAATAAAGTGTACCGAATTGTTTATAAAAAGTCAGGCTTTTGTCCGCAATGTCCAACAGTCAGAAAGTCATCCTCTCAGTAAATTATGAATTCATGAGAGTCAGGTGATTACTTTGGTCCTTTTAGCTGTAAGTAACATTTTATAAATACCGTAATAAATGTCAGAGTTTATCTCACGCCGACAACACAAACACATCGGCTTTAGCGTTAGCCTAGTTAGCGTTAGCATTCTGTTCACTCGGGTTAAGGCTAATAACTACACAAATGGAGTGTCACTGACTACTTTTTCAACATGTAATAAAGTAAATAGTTAATGTTTGATTTCATTCCAGTCGTGTGCTGCCTCTTTTTTTTCTACATTTATCCATCAAAATCAGAGTAGAAAGCAGCTAAAGTCTTCGAGTCTAGCTCTGTAAATATGTTTAGAAGAGTCTGTCCACTTCTCGTAGCTTTGGGTATCAAAATGAAATTTATAAAAATGAATTAACAATAATTAACTGCATACAGTTTTGAGACAACGGCTGAGTAAAAACACTGCAAGATAGTTCCACTGATCAGTGTTTTCCAGCACAAAGATAGCCCACAAAAGTTCCTGCCGGTCAAAAGCTCCTTTTGTTCTTCTTTTTCTCCGTCGTCAAGTTTTGTTGTAATAGAAATACTCAAGAAACAAGAAATAAACACGTTGTCTAATATTTGTTAAATGGCGGTCTGTGTTTGAGAAATACGTTTTAGAAACGCCCCCGAAAAGGTTCGGGGTACCTTCCGAAAGTCCCACCTAGCAGGCAGGAAATTGGAAAGGTTCCTGAAGAACTAAATCTACCAGGGTAGTTTTTGGTGGAAACACAGGAGGAACTTTATTTATAAATGGGAACGTTTCTGTAAAAGTTCCTGCCATGGAAGAGGACCTAATGCTGGGGTCTCAAACTCATTTTAGCTCAGGGGCCACTATTTAAATCATGGCACTTTGGCCAAAAATTGAACAAACACATTCTGAAAATATTACAATAAAAATATTTTTTTAAATACTGGCAGCGGTAAAGTTTAGATTTATGAAGGAAAGAAGAAAGTGAATGAATGGTTATAACTGAATACATTTACATATGCATAGAAATTGGTTTTCTTTTCCATTATTTGTGTTTAATGAGTAGAAAATGGATGGATGGATGGAGATAAGTAACGTTTATGACAACCTTTTTCCAAAACACAATAAAGAATGTGATATTGGGGCGGCGTGGCGTAGTGGGTAGAGCGGCCGTGCCAGAAACCTGGGGGTTGCAGGTTCGCTCCCCGCCTCTTACCATCCAAAATCGCTGCCGTTGTGTCTTTGGGCAGGACACTTCACCCTTGCCCCCAGTGCCATTCACACTGGTGAATGAATGATAGGTGGTGGTCGGAGGGGCCATAGGCGCAAACTGGCAGCCACGCTTCCGTCAGTGTACCCCAGGGCAGCTGTGGCTACGAAAGTAGCTTACCACCACCAGGTGTGAATGAATGAATGAACATCTGCGGTCTCCTCCAAGGTTTCTCCTTGTCATCCCATTGGGTTGAGTTTTTTCTTGCCCTGATGTGGGATCTGAGCCGAGGATGTCGTTGTGGCTTGTGCAGCCCTTTGAGACACTTGTGATTTAGGGCTATATAAATAAACATTGATTGATTGATTGAAAACTGAACTGGCGACAAAGTAAACAAAAACAGAATGCTGGAGGACAGCAAAGACTTACTGTGGAGCAGAAACGGCGTCCACAAAGTACATCTGTACATGACATGACAATTAACAATGTCCACACAAAAAAAGATAGCAACAACTGAAATATTCTTGATTGCTGAAACAAAGCAGGTGCGGGGAATAGCGCTCAAAGGAAGACATGAAACTGCAACAGGAAAATACCAAAAAACAGGAAAAGCCACCAAAATAGGAGCGCAAGACAATGCACGGGAGCACAACCAAAAAACTCAAAATAAGTCAGGGCCAATGTTCCCTCTAATTTTTAATGTTTGTGAGCAAACGCACAAACTCCCTGAGCATTCAGTGGAGCACATGTGAGCAACATCAGACGTGCACACTGTGGCCACACCAGCATCACACCTGTCCCAAACCTGACTAAATAACAATTTAAATGTTTTATTAAAATAATTTACTGATATAAGTGATTTTGCCCTCTTACAATGACAATAACAAAAAAACGTGTTTTTCATGACCTATGTGCTAGTATTGTATGTCTGTCTGCGGGTCCTGTCTTTAAAAGAAATGTTACCCCTTTCAGAGATTACATTTAGTTCCTGTAACTTTCTGTCTGTAAAATACATCTTTTTATTAGCATTTATGAAATCTAGTGACAATATTTCATTAATAATATCCTTAGATTAACATTCTTAATAAATGGCAGTAAAATAATCACACATCTGATTGAGGAGTCAGAGTGTTACAACCTGGCATTTACACGTTGTGTGGCGTTGGGGTTGTCCGACTTTTTGTGTGGCCATAAACGCAGCACTGGCTAAGTGCCATGAGTGCGTGTGTTGGTGCAGGTGAGACAGAGCAAGCGGCTCCTGTTGATATGACGGATGACAAAGTTGGTTTAAGCCTGGTTTGTATGGCAGAAAATTACCAGTTTTTATCAATCAATCAATCAATCAATGTTTATTTATATAGCCCTAAATCACAAGTGTCTCAAAGGGATGTACAAGCAAGATAAAAGTTTTTTTTATTCATGTTTTTGGTGTGGTTACAAACAGTTTTGCTCAATAAAGTGATTGATGGAATTCCTGTCCGTAAAGTGTCTCGACAGACGATAATTGAACTGTGTTGACAAAGATTGTTTTATTCATTGGGGCCACTCTTGTTGTCACCTGTCACTCACAGAGTTGCATTGCAAAATCATACAGAATAAATTGTAATGTGTTTATTTTGTTTAAAGTTCAGATGGGATTTTAAATTTTCTGCGCGGCATTAATTTGCTGTGCACAGAGGACGCGTGAGCAGTGCGCAATTGCACAAGTGCGCACCTTAGAGGGAACGTTGGTTAGGGTGTGATGTGACAGGTCGTGACAGTACACCTACTTTGAGACAAGAGCTATAGTGATCCATGGTTGGTTATGGTTTAAATTCATATCCAACAATTGAGACAACAACTTTTTATTGTCTACTGAGTTTCATTTCTTAACGATTTCTGCTGGTGGTGTGCCCCCGGATTTTTTCAATTTAAAAAATGTGCCTTCGCTCAAAAAAGGTTGAAAAACACAGAATTAAAGACTGAAATGAGAGTCAAAGTGAAACGAGGTACTTGTGGCAGAAATACCTTTCTTTCACGTGACAGCAAGCACAAAGACCTGGGTAATATTTCCTTAGTGCGGAACGTGTTATTTGGCCTTGAGTGAATAGTGCAATTACAGAGGACACTTAGTATGTCTTTGACAAATGATTGAACCCGTCAGAATAAAGTCGGACGATTAAATTGCCCCCTAAATGGCTGCCACTAATTGCACCGGGGTAGGGGAAAGGGCATGAGCACTGTTGCTGTGATAGCCCAAATGAGGCCGCTCAGTTATGCTTCACCTCTGATAAAAGACTCAAGATGAGTTTTGTGCAGGAGCAGGTCATCCCTGTGTTACTTTCATCTCTGGCATTGACCCCCCTCCTCTCATCCTCGTCCCCTCCCACTTATGTGATTGAACACTGCGGGCCTTTTGAAGGATTAAAAGGCCCTTGAATTGAAAAGGGAGAGAAAGAGACCATTTGTGCTCGACTAGCTCAGGGTTAAGCCTCAGTAAGTAGTTGTAAAGCAATGCTGAAATCTTTACCTAAAAGGCATTAGCCTGCACAGATTGCCTATTTAAAGCGCTGGGTGTTCGTTTAAGGCGGTGACAGGGATAAGCTTGTTTAGTGCCTAACTAACACTTATAGCTTCATATATTGGTCCATTACCAGCAAAAATGAAATCGAGAGCCCGGCAGTGGATAGTCATATATATCAAATGGACAAAAGTATTTAGGACACATGGCACACAACAATACTGAACTCCATCCCTTGAACACAGTCTACAGATTCAGGGTAACAGCAAAATGTAGCCCAAGCCTATTCAACTAAATTGTTTTCAGGGCCACATTTCCAGAAAACTAAAGACCGGGGGGCCAGACTTCTCCCTTCACTATTACCGTATTTTTTGGACTATAGAGTGCAAGGCGCATTAAAGGATCATGTTCTGATTTTTTTTTCAACATTTAAACACTTCCTTGTGATCTACAGCAGTGTTTTTCAACCTTTTTTGAGCCAAGGCACATTTTTTTCATTGAAAAAATGCGGAGGCACACCACCAACAGAAAACACTAAAAAATGAAACTCAGCAGCCGATATTGACAATAAAAAGTCGTTCTCGCAATTGTTGGATATGAATTCAAACCATAACCAACCATGCATGACTATAGCTCTTGTCTCAAAGTAGGTGTAGTGTCACGACCTGTCACATCACGCCTTGACTTATTTGGAGTTTTTGGGTGTTTTCCTGTGTGTAGTGTTTTAGTTCTTGTCTTGCGCTCCTATTTTGTTGTTGATTGTCATGTCATGTACGGATGTACTTTGTGGACACCGTCTGCTCCACACGCTGTAAGTCTTTGCTGTTGTCCAGCATTCTGTTTTTGTTTACTTTGTTTCGTTTTGCATAGCCATCCCTAGGCTTCAAAGCCTTTTCTTAGCGGCACTTGCCTTATGTTTACTTTTGGTTTAAGCATTAGATACCTTTTTACCTGCACACTGCCTCCCACATATTGTGATCATGACAAACCATGTTCCCGACATCTACAAAGCAATTAGCTACCTGCTGCCACCTACTGATATGCCGAGCTCTAAACAGTACAGACACTGAACAATGGCACATTTGCGGATTATAATTACTGGTTTGCATAAAATATTTTTAACCCAATTAGGTGAAATTACATAATCTCCCACAGCACACCAGACAATATCTCACGGTACGCTAGTGTGCCGCGGCACAGTGGTTGAAAAACACTGGTCTACATAACGTGTAATTGTGGTTCTTTGGTCAAATTGCTGGTCGCTTTCTGACCGTCTCTTCAGGATGCGCCGTTTTGTGGGCGGTCCTATTTACGTGGCTCCACTTTGACAGCGTCTTCACCCCGTCGTCTTAGTTTTTAGCGCATCCATAGCGAGTCTACTGACGGATATAAGTTAGAACTGCACGCTACTTGATATTAGAATTGCCAACAGCGGAGGATGAATGCCCCACAAGAAGGAGATAGAGAAAAATAAGTAGCTTATTGACTACGGCGCGGGCTACAATATTTCCGGGACTTATGCAGATGTCAAAAATAAGAAAAGTTGGTTTTGCATAATATTTTGAAACAAAACGCCAGATAATATGTCTCCTAATAGGTGTCATTTTGGGGTCCTTATACATACACACACCATAATAATACCAGAAAATGTTGAAGCACAGTACATATGACTACGGTAGACGTAATGCGCCGACAAGCCAAAACTTACCAAAGTCGTAGTAAAACATTTTGACAGATTTGAGCGCCGTGTGTAACGTTTTATATCCTCAATGAAACATCAAAGTTTTGGTGTTGCTTGCTTACATGTACTTGCTTGAGTCATTTATTGGACAGGCGTCAGCCTGCAGTCCATACGTATCGTTTATGTGTTACTGCCATCTACTGGTCACACTTATATTTACACCGTGTACCAAATAAAATTGCTTCGAGGTCGGTAAGCACAACCAGAATGAATATGTACATTAGGCGCACCGGGTTGTAAGGCACACGGTAGATTTTTGCGAAATTTTTTAGTGCGCCTTATAGTCCAAAAAATACGATAGTCTTATTTTGTATATTTCATATAACCCGCGTCCTCTACGGTAGACATTAAGCGGGCTAAACATCAATAATAAATATATAACATTTTTGGATTTTTAAATGATATTTGTAATTAGGTATTTCCAACTAATTCTCACTCTAACTCGTCACTTGTTTTTTCGTCAGTCTGGGCTCTAGCGTAGTTGCACACGCGTCATTTGCGTGCCGGTGTTTTGGGGCGTGCTAATTTGAATGGGGTGACCAGGAAACGTTGTGTCGATAAAAAGGACAAACTGACTACCGGCGAGGTCGTGTTTAGCTGTAAAAGAAAAGCAAGCCCAAACAAGCAACCTCACGGTCAAAACAAGCCCAAAAAACGCAATCTCCGACTTATAAACTTTGCAAGTGACCATAGAAACAAACAAGCCCAAAGTAGCTTATAATAAGCGGACTTTGCAACACTGGTTCAATTAGCGGCTAGAAACTCCGGTGATAATTCAACTTACAGCGACAGTGGCTGGAAATACTTTGGTCACGTGGAGAGAGCCACCTGCCAGGGTTTATAAAGATACTCGCCATTCAATATTACATTTTCTTTGTCCCTTTCTGCTCACAATTCGATCCTGTGACTCAATACCAGCTGAAATGCCACTACTTTTCCATCACTATGGTATGGACTGAGGGTCAATTAGAACACACAATATTTGAGCGATAAAAAAATGAGGTACCATTAATTAAGTCGTTATTGTTATTAACTTCGACAGCCTTAAAAATACAAAAATAAAATATATGTTTAAAACAAACTAGTTCGCATGTGGCGATGACATTTTAATGACTTCCAAGGTGTATTTTCACGGCTCATAACTTTTAACTGGCCAGTTAGCATTGCTTGACATAAATAGATGATGTTATAACCACAGATGTGATTATATCTTTCATATTTACACAATTAAACTTTGTGCACGGCGGAACAAGACTGTATTCTTTCAGTAGGATAATAATTAAATTGATATCAGACAGCCATTCAGAGTTTAGAACATGTATGAATTAGTTTTGCATACATGTACAGTATATGTAAAAATAAAATATATTTTCATATGATTGGGATGAATATTATTTAGCACTGAGCCTGGCCTACTGAACTATATAGTCATTGTTACAGAACAGGGGAAGAAGACGGCACAGACAGGAGGGACGTCGTTTGAGCTCTATTTATTTATCTTTATACAACAAGAAATTAAGTGTGACTAATTGATGTATGTGTGCCACTCTGTGTGGAATTAAATGCTGAGTGTTACCTGGAAGTATTGAACGAGGTGCGGAAGTCCAAAGGGGGAAAGATACGCTCGGAGGTCCGTGAGACAGGCAGGAAGTCGGGACAATAGCGAGGCGTCAAAGTTCGTGTCCAGGCGGGAGGTCGAGATCCAAGATGCAGCCAGGGAACCAGAGGGAACGCGGGGAGACGAGACACACTTCTCGTGACGTGTACACTGTACATGACAGGTCGCTACGTTCTGGCCCAGAATAGCAGGTTGCGCTGGGTTTAGAAGGCAGTTCTTCTCATCAGTGACAGGCGTGGCGTGCGCCTGGAGGTGCGCCCAGCGTAGCGCACAGATGAATGCGCGCTGGTGTGTGCCCGGACCGTGACAGATATACCAACCTTGAGTACAAAATATATATGATACTATACTATACAGGTCCACCCCTGGCTAAATGGGGGCCCTAAGCAAACATTTATTTTGAGGCCCCCCCATTTCAAAAATGTTTTACACTTTTTTACTCATGTAAAACGATTTTTATACTTTTTTAATCATTGAATTTTATTTGATGCATGTTTTGTACTAAGAAAAATGTATGGGAAAGAAAATGTGGCATGGCTCAGTTGGTAGAGAGCCCGTGCTAGCAGCATGAGGGTTCCAGGTTTGATTCCAGTTTCCGCCATCCTAGTCACTGCCGTCGTGTCTTTGGGCAAGACACTTTACCCTTCTTGCCAGTACCACCCACATTATTTTAAATCAGTGTTTCTCAAAGTGTGGGGCGTGCCCCACTGGTGGGGAATAGAGACTTGACAGGTGGGGCGCGAGGAACAGGAGGAAATGTCACTTAAAAAAAAATTTTTTTAATTATATTCTTAGATTTTTTTTTTTACTATGCTTTCATTTTCTATACACACTGTAAATCACTTTGTGATTCTGTCTGTGAAATCCGCTATATAAATAAATGTAAATTACTTATTTTTCCTGTAGGCTTTAAATTTCTAGGTAGGAGCGAAAGTTTGACAGACATAGCAACAGTAACTATTGGGGGCGGGGCTAAGCAGAACAAACTTTCACGTGGATGGGTAGCAGGCTAATCAATATCCACTCATCGGGCAGAGAGCTGTGTCCATTCTTCTCCCCTTTGCCACATCTTATCTGTGTGAGATAGGCTTTTCAGCTGTTGCTTCACTCAAAACGAAGTACAGGTCTCAGCTGAACGTCATTGAGCATGACTTAAGAGTGGCAGTGTCAAGCCTGCAACCCCGATTTGAAAAGCTGTGCAGTGCAAAACAGGCTCATTGCAGCCACTAATGCTGGAGTACTGTAAAACTCATGTTCACTTGCCCTGTCTTGCCAAATGCATAGCTCCTCCTTTTTTTTTTGCAAAGATTGCAAAGTGGCACTTTTATTCTATTTATTATTAAACTTGATGCAAGTTATTTGAATTATTATTGAACTTGATGCAAGTTATAACACTTTTATTTGATTTATTATTGAACTTGATGCAAGTTATAACACTTTTATTTGATTTATTATTGAACGTGATGCAAGTTATAACACTTTTATTTGATTTATTATTGAACTTGATGCAAGTTATAACACTTTTGTTTTATTTATTATTGAACTTGATGCAAGTTATACCACAGCTGCACAGTTATTTTATTTATTATTGAACTTGATGCAAGTTAACTTGCATCAAGTTCAATAATAAATAAAATAACTGTGCAGCTGTGGTATAATTATACCACAGCTGCACAGTTATTTTATTTATTATTGAACTTGATGTTATTTTATGTTATTGAGTTTGAATGTATACAACTTGATGTTACCTGATGTTCAATAAATTTGAAAATATTAAGCTTGGCATTAGCGTTCTATTGGGGCGATGGGGGCAGGTGGGACTTGAAAACTCCCCCTTGTCCAAAGTGGGGGATGACAAAAAAAGTTTGAGAACCACTGGTTTAAATGTATCTTAAATGTGGATAATGGTTTCACTACGTAAAGGGCTTTGAGTCTTGAGAGAGAAAAAAAAAAGTGCTACATAAATATAATTCACTTTGTTTCATGCAAAATAACACATTTATAATTAAAACAGAAATGTGTCTAAAAGCCGCTGGGCTTGTAACCAACATTCGCGCCACAGGGTTCTTTGAGAAAGCCATGGGGAATTTGCCATCATATTCTTATCAATGATGGAGCAAGAAGGGGCTAAGAATTGCGGGAAATTAATAAGGTTTTGAAATAATTAATCACGATTTGATTTGATTTGATCTAAACTTAAATATTTAAAATGTCTCAAATCTGTTACAAAATACAAATGTACTGTTGTTTCAAGCATTTGGTCCCTGAGTGTATTAAAGAAAATATATCAGTGCAGTGTAGAGTTGCTTGGCAGATCTATTGTGTGTGTGGCCTGTAAACTGCACACTAAAAAATGTTGGGTTAAATTTTAACCCAACTGCTGTTTTAGAAAAGAACAAACCCCTTATTTGAGTTATTTTAACTCAACATTTTGGGTTAATTTTTTCAACCCAACTTCTGTATTGAATTATTTAATCAAAAAGTTGAGTTATGCTAACTCAATGTTGGTTGATTCATAACCCAACTATTGGGTTGAATTTATTTAACACAAAAGCTGAGTTATGATCACTACAATGTTGGGTTATTCCAAACCCAACTATTGGGTTGCGCAATTTAGCGCTCGTTGACACAATAGTTGGTTAAACATTGTACATTTTATTGCTGGTTTGTCTTCCTCCTTCCCAACTACTGATCAAAATTATATTTATTCCATTAAAATATAGTCAAAAGCAAGATATGGGTGACGTTTTTTTACAAGAATTGCCGTTTATGGTCATAGTCTGGGTCGCATTTTACTGCGTGGATCGTTCTCCCAGGATGCAGACGGGACTCCAGAGGCAAGGTGCAGGTAAGGAAATGATTTATTGTCCATAAATCATGCAGGATACAAACAAAAGAGCACCAGCGTGCCGATAGCACGGGAAGCTAACGGAATAGCGAACAAGAAAAGCTTAGCATGTAAACAGGCAAACAAAAAAGGCGAAACTTAGCTCAGGAATCAAATTAGTAGCTGTAACTGTTACGTGGAAGCAAATAAGAAAGCCAGTGTCACGATTTAACAAGATGGCGGACCCAAAAGCAGACAAGACAGGCAGATTAAAAGTCCAAAAAGTTTAATTTGGGCAAATGAGGGATTAGGGAAAGGCGTCGTCAACTGGAGTGGAGGTGTCTGGCAGGCAGGCAGGCTTAGAGGAGGTAGGCACTGGAGGCAGAGGAAACAATGGTGGGTCGAGGAACAAGATACCAGGAGCAAAGGCACAAACAAAAGATCAACAAGATCATCAAAAGACTACTAGAACTGGCGAGAAGCGTTACCACATGGAGAGCTGTGAAACGATCTGGCAGCGTCGTGTGAGGAGGCCAGGGCTTTTGTGGAGTGGAGGTGATTAGCTGATGGCAGGCAGGTGAGTAGGCTGATCAGCGCCAGGTGTGCCAGACTGGGAAGCCAGGAACCCAAACTCCGCCCACACATGACCACACCCAGACAAACAACACAGACACACAAGACACTGCAGGGACTGTGACAGCCAGACTGAGTGTGGCAAAAAGTAGGGAATAAGTAGCTCTCTGATTAGTGCCCAGGAGCAGGTGAGCGTCCCGAACACTAATCAGAGGCAGGTGAAAACAATCTGCAGTCATGGCAACTAAAACAGAAACCCAGAGGGGCTCAAAACAGGAACTGAGGGAGTCAAAAACTAAACAAACATAACGGATCATGACATTAGTAGTTCTATACAGCATGCTCAAATAATTTCATGTACATAAGATGTGTGATTGTAAATAATGTTGATGAGATTAATCCTTGATACTAGAGATGTCTGATAATATCGGGCTGCCGATATTATCGGCCAATAAATGCTTTAAAATGTAATATCGGAAATTATCGGTATCGGTTACAAAAAGTAAAATGTATGACTTTTTAAATCGCCGCTGTACGTAGTGTAAAGAGCGCCGGCTTTTCACACACACAAGTGAATGCAAAGCATACTTGTTCAACAGCCATACAGGTCACACTGAGGGTAGCCGTATAAACAACTTTAACACTGTTACAAATATGCGCCACACTGTGAACCCACACCAAACAAGAATGACAAACACATTTCGGGAGAACATCCACACCGTAACACAACATAAACACAACGGAACAAATATCCAGAACCCCTTGCAGCACTAACTCTTCCGGGACACTACAATATACAACCCCCGCTACCCTCTACCTCCCCCGCCCCCACCTCAACACCCCCCGCCCCCACCCTGCCCACCTCAACCTCCTCATGCTCTCACTTTGTGACTTCAATAATAAATATGGCAGTGCCATGTTGGCATTTTTTTCTATAACTTGAGTTGATTTATTTTGGAAAACCTTGTTACATTGTTTAATGCATCCAGCGAGGCATCACAACAAAATTAGGCATAATAATGTGTTAATTCCACGACTGTATATATCGGTATCGGTTGATATCGGAATCAGTAATCAAGAGTTGGACAATATCGGAATATCGGATATCGGCAAAAAAGCCATTATCGGACATCTCTACTTAATACATTTCCCTTCTAGAAAAAAGTACCTTTTTAATAAAAAAAGCCTTTTACCCAAAAATGCGTTACTCATTGAAAAACAACCCAAAAATGGTTCATAGTTTTGAAAACCCAGAAATTTAGTTTTTAATAATACCCTTATAACCCAAAAAATGGATTGCTCTTCATAAAAATAACTCCAAAATTTAACCCAATACTCGCAACTCATGAATTGGGTTATGAAAATAACCCCGCATGTTTTAGTGTGGATGTGTATGCTCATCATTGAGTAACACACATCATACAAACAGAATATCTCTCCTCACCTTTTTTTCATCAACGTTCTATTCACACGCTGCAGGGCTGACTGCATCTCTACAGTAACAAGCAGACGGGAACAAGTGCTGATGGTTATTCCCGCTTTCGATAAATCACACTGCGGCCGTATCCTTCCCACAAGTACTCTGAAGTAATGATCCCATTTGTAACTCGCCCAAGCCTCTCTGCTGTCAGATGTCACTCTTTTGAAAAAGATATAAATGAAATGAGAAAAAAGTTCAGCGAGCGCTTAAATGATGCAAAGGGCATTGCAAAATAGCAGTCGGTGTAAAGTGGGACTTATCATTTAGTTCCTCAGCACCTCAGTCGTGCTCACAATCTCTGGGACCATTTATGTTCTTCTGTCTGGGGCCGACGCGATAACATCTGTCGAGGGGGTACGGAGTGGATCGTTATCCGAGAGTGGGCGGGAAGAGGCACTAAATTAATAACTGTGCTCTCTGAAGGAGCACAAAGTCGGCAAAAAGAGGTTGACTTGGTTTGGTGGACAGCTATTTGTAAAGAGAACTTGTGCAGATGCTTAATGATATCACTTTCTGTACCAGGAAAGTGCAGTTTTAGGGGTTACCAACCACCACCTTAATAGCTTAGTAATGATAACATGAGCAGAAATTTAATTCATACACAGCACATAATATTTACCTTATTTCATGGATTGTAGAGCGCATCCACAATATTTTAGAGGAAAAAATATGTATATATCCATATATTAACCTCACCGGACTATAAGCTGCAGCTATGAAATAAGTTATTTACACAGAAAGATTTTGTAAATGTTTATTTACATGCCTTAAATGTTTCCAAACGGTACCTGTAACACGGCAGTAAAACGGCAGATCAAACAAAACAGAAGTCACCGTCATGGACCCATTACTTGTGGAAGCTAACTCTCCAGTCAGCTAAACAGACTCAAAAACTCCCCAGTGACGTTTTGGTGAATTTACTGAGGAATTTGTGAAAATGAAACAATACAAAAAGAATGCCATGTAAGTTAAAAATACCAACACAGCCGTGTTAGCATACTGACTAATGATAACGACGCTAGTTTCATTAGATTAAGACAGCATGTACAAAGATGGATGAAAACACTCCTACTGACATCACACATGGGATGTTTTAAGTAAGTATGAATAGTTATAGTTGAATTGTAAATCTTACAAACGTTGCTTGGAGTGATGAATGAAGAATCCATAAGAGTAAAAACGCTATGGACGACTAGAAGTTGGACTTCGGTTGAAATCACTAAACAGAAGGAAATAATGTAGACGTTCAGCCCACCTGCAGTGAGCGAACTCGTCCAAAAGATGGTGCCGTGGCACAAACAATAACACACCTTTTTTTAGTGTTTTATGAAAATCATTTGTTGAATACAAAACATTATCGCCGTAAATGATCCGCACCATTTTATAAGCTGCAGAGTGCAAAGCGTAGGAAAAAAGTACCGGCTGCAAAATTAATCGTTGAATCCATCCATCCATCCATTTTCTACCGCTTATCCCTTTCGGGGTTGCGGGGGGTGCTGGAGCCTATCTCAGCTACAATTGGGCGGAAGGCGGGGTACACACTGGACAAGTTGATCGTTTAATCCAATTAGAAAAAATCCTTGATTTATATTATGTTGCTTCGATTACCGTGCAACTTAAAAAAATTATGAAATCCGGATCTCGTGGAGTGCCCTGAATTTTGAATAGGTGGACATAGTGTAGTTTCCACACAGCAGCGACAATACAGCAGACATGAGAGCGGTGGGTAGTGGGTGCCATAATAAGTTAAAGTACCAATGATTGTCACACACACACACACACTGGCGACGCTTGATGACCTCATCAAACCGCCGCGCGCGGAGCATAACAACAAGAGTGTGTTGTTGCCGGTGCTGTAGCCGTGGCTAACAAGCGAGCTCCCTCGGTGACTGACTAACGACACCATGTCTATGGTTTGGGATTATTTTAAAGTGTGTCTGATGGATAAAAAACTGGCAATTTGCAATGACTACAAAAAGTTTGTTATGTGAGGAGGAACCAAGACGTCTTTCTTCAGCATTTCAGAAGCTCTGACTGACTGCTAGGCCACTTCAAGCACTCACCACTAGCTTGCAGCACATTTGTGTTACTCATACAAATACGTTAGAGCAGGGCAGATTGAGCCCAGTTTATAATTCCCTGTTATACAGTATACCACACAGTCTTGCACTAAAAGAGGACTATGTTATTGTTTACTTTATCACTCTAGTGTACTCTGGACTGAAGCTGTGTGCCTTAATTGTTTTTGTAGCTGTTGTTTTGAGGCATGTTTAAAAAAAATTTAAAAATAATGCACTTTGTGAAAGTCAAAGTATAGTATTTCCCATAGTTGTAGTGGGTATCAGGATTATCTTAGGGAAAGCATGTCCCAAATTCCAAGCTGCTGTTTTGAGGCATGTTAAAAAAAAAATAATGCACTTTGTGACTTCAATAATAAATATGGCAGTGCCATGTTGGCACTTTTTTCCATAACTTGAGTTGAAGTTGTTCTCTTATTTTGGAAAACCTTGTTAAATTGTTTAATGCATCCAGCGGGGCATCACAACAAAATTAGGCATAATAGTGTGTTAATTCCACAACTGTATATATCGGTATCGGTTGATATCGGTATTGGTAATTAAGAGTTGGACAATATCGGAATATCGGATATCGGCAAAAAAGCCATTATCGGGCATCTCTAGTTATCAATTCTTTGTAACTGTGACACAGCTGGGATAGGCTCCAGCTTTACACACAACTTTAAGAGGTTATGTCATTATTGCAGTTAGTTCGCAATTAGCAACATAACTCCAAAAATTATGGCCGGATTTTCATTAAACTTTCAGGAAATGTCCAACATGGGATAAGGAACAACTGATTCGATTTTGGGCCTGATCCAGATCATTTACGCTACGTTACTTTGTGAGCTTTGACGTCTGTGTGTGTCCACCGACAGACAAAAATAGTGGATGACTGACAAAGAAGCTCCATTCCGTTTCTTTCATTTGGCTACAGATGGCTCAACAATTCAAAAGCGTGTTTTCATGTAACTTTCAGGAAATGTCAGAAATGGGATACAACAAGTCAAGTCATTACATTTTAGAGCTGAGCCGGTGTTCTAATAAAATGTGCTGCTTCATAAAAAAAAATAAAACCAGTCGGATAATCTGATAGTTAGCAACATAACCAATGGTCGGATTTTGATGAGATTTAAAAATAATGTCCAAAATAAGTCCTGAAACAAGTGATTTTGTGATTTGTATTATTAATCATTAATGAGCTTGTCAAAATACTTGTTGACATTCATTCTGTCACCATACAGCAGTGTTTTTCAACCACTGTGCCGCGGCACACTAGTGTGTCGTGAGATACAGTCTGGTGTGCCGTGGGAGATTATGTGATTTCACCTAATTGGGGTAAAAGTTATTTTTGCAATCAAGTAATAATAGTCTGCAAATAATATGCCGTTGTTGAGTGTCGGTGCTGTTTAGAGCTCGGCAGCGTAACAATGTTATACTCTTCCATATCAGTAGGTGGCAGCCGGTAGCTAATTGCTTTGTAGATGTCGGAACATGGTTTGTCGTGATCCCGATATGCAGATGACAGTGGGAGGCAGCATGCAGGTGAAAATGTATCTAAGGCTAAAACCAAAAATAAACAAAAGGTGAGTGCCCCTAAGAAAAGGCATTGAAGCTTAGGGAACGAAACTAAAACTGAACTGGCTACAAAGTAAGCAAAAACAGAATGCTGGACGACAGCAAAGACTTACTGTGGAGCAAAGACGGCATCCACAAAGTATATCCATACATGACATGACTATCAACAATGTCCCCACAAAGAAAGATAGCGACAACTTAAATAGCCTTGATTGCTAAAACAAAGCAGGTGCGGGGAATAGCCTTCAAGGAAGACATGAAACTGCTACAGGAAAATACCCACTAAACAGGAAAAGTCACCAAAATAGGAGCGCAAAACAAGAATTAAAACACGACACACAGGAAAACAGCAAAAAAAACTCCAAATAAGTCACAGCGTGATGTGACAGGTCGTGACAGTACACCTACTTTGAGACAAGAGCTATAGTGATGCATCGTTGGTTATGGTTTAAAGTCAACAGCTTTTTACTGTCAATATCGGCTGCTGAGTTTAATTTTTTTAATGATTTCTGCTGGTGGTGTGCCTCCGGATTTTTTCAATGAAAAAAATGTGCCTTGGCTCAAAAAAGGTTGAAAAACACTGCCATACAGTGTAGACAAAACAACTAGCCATGCATTTTAGGTTAATCAAGGTTAATACCGTTTTTGTTTTGGTTTGTTTCCTAGTATGTATAACAAATTATATAAAAATAACCAAATTCCATTAATTGCTATTTGTTAAAAAAAACCTTTAACATTGATGCGCATGCATACGCATGCTCAGTAGCATTGGGGAGCAAATTGTTATGGGTAGCAAATTTTTCCAGAACACTGTATCATTTCTTATATGCTCAGTGGCCTTGTGGTTAGAGTAGAGACCGGAAGGTCGTGAGTTCAAACCCCGGCCGAGTCATACCAAAGACTATAAAAATGGGACCCATTACCTACCTGCTTGGCACTCAGCATCAAGAGTTGGAATTGGGGTTTAAATCACCAAAATGATTCCCGGGCGTGGCCACCGCTGCTGCTCACTGCTCCCCTCACCTCCCAGGGGGTGAACAAAGGAATGGGTCAAATGCAAAGGACAAATTTCACCACACCTCGTGTGTGTGACAATCATTGGTACTTTAACTTTACTTTAATGTTACCCATACTTGCCAACCCTCCCGATTTTCCCGGGAGACTCCCGAATTTCAATGCCCCTCCTAAAAATCTCCCGGGGCAACCATTCTCCCGAATTTCTCCCGATTTCCACCCGGACAACAATATTAGGGGCGTGCCTTAAAGGCACTGCCTTTAGCGTCCTCTCTCACCGTAAAAGGAGACTATTATATATGTCTCTGTTATCCATAGGTTTATCTATAACCCATAAAGTAGGCAGGCACGGAGCTATTTCTCAGCGTGTGTTTATTCCAGCCGGCACGTTAATACACTGACACACAACATCCGGATTCCCATCATGCATTGCTTCAAAACTATGGTAAGTAGTAATGTCCAAAAACATAACATAGACGAAGCAGAAGAACGAAGAAGAGACATGGCGACGACGAGTAAGAAGAAGAAGTACGCTTGCAAGTTCCAAAATGATTGGAAAAAATAATTTCAGTTCATCCAGAACAGCTCGAAGGGGGAGGGGTATGCTGCCTGCACATTTTGTAGATCAGACTTCTCCATTGAACACGGTGGCCGAACGGATATACTCATACATGAACGGATTATATATATATATATATATATATATATATATATATATATATATATATATATATATATATATATATATATATATATATATATATATATACATATAAAAGAAATACATATACACCCCCCATCTCCCGAATTCGGAGGTCTCAAGGTTGGCAAGTATGATGTTACCTTACGTTTACAGGCTTTAACTTCTGTTTGATTGATTGATTGAGACCTTTATTAGTAGGTTGCACAGTGAAGTACATATTCCGTACAATTGACCACTAAATGGTAACACCCGAATAAGTTTTTCAACTTGTTTAAGTCGGGGTCCACTTAAATTGATTCATGATACAGATATATACTATCATATATACTATCATCATAATACAGTCATCACACAAGATGATCACATTGAATTATTTACATTATTTACAATCAGGGGTGTGGAGGGGGTGGGGGGTAGGATATGGACAGCAAGTAGTGAACATATAGAGAGAGAGAGAGAGAAAGAGAGCGAGAGAGAGAGAGAGAGAGAGAGAGAGAGAGAGAGAGAGAGAGAGAGAGAGAGAGAGAGATCAGAAGGCATAAGAAAAAGTATCTGCATTTGATTGTTTACATTTGATTATTAGCAATCCGGGGAGGGTGTTAGTTTAGGGTTGTAGCTGCCTGGAGGTGAACTTTTAGTGCGGTTTTGAAGGAGGATAGAGATGCCCTTTCTTTTATACCTGTTGGGAGCGCATTCCACATTGATGTGGCATAGAAAGAGAATGAGTTAAGACCTTGGTTAGTTCGGAATCTGGGTTTAACGTGGTTAGTGGAGCTCCCCCTGGTGTTGTGGTTATGGCGGTCATTTACGTTAAGGAAGTAGTTTGACATCTACTTCGGTATCAGGGAGGTGTAGTGGATTTTATAGACTAGGCTCAGTGCAAGTTGTTTAACTCTGTCCTCCACCTTGAGCCAGCCCACTTTAGAGAAGTGGGTAGGAGTGAGGTGGGATCTGGGGTGGAGGTCTAGAAGTAACCTGACTAGCTTGTTCTGAGATGTTTGGAGTTTAGATTTGAGGGTTTTGGAGGTGCTAGGGTACCAGGAGGTGCATGCGTAATCGAAAAAGGGTTGAACGAGAGTTCCCGCCAGAATCCTCAAGGTGCTTTTGTTGACCAGAGAGGAGATTCTGTAGAGAAATCTCGTTCGTTGGTTAACCTTTCTGATTACCTTGGTAGCCATTTTATCACAGGAAAGGTTAGCCTCTAGAATGGAACCTAGGTAGGTGACCTCATCTTTCCTGGTGATAACAATGTCACCCACTTTTATGGTGAAGTCATTGACTTTCTTAAGGTTGATGTGGGACCCAAACAGGATGGATTCTGTTTTACCCAAGTGTATGGATAGCTTGTTGTCAGCGAGCCAGATGCAAGTTCTACACAGCTCAGCACTGAGGATTTTCTCCACCTGTGACTTGTCCTTGCCGGATACCAGCAGGGCAGAGTCATCCGCAAACAAAAACAATTCACAGTCGCATGCCGATGACATGTCATTTATGTATATTAGGAACAGTAAAGGTCCCAATATACTGCCTTGGGGGACTCCACAGCTCACCGAGAGGGGGGGGGGGGACACGGTGCCGTTCACCTCTACCACCTGCTCCCTCCCCTCCAAGTAAGATTGCATCCAGCTCCATGAGGTTTTGTTAAATCCGATTGCTCTGAGCTTATCCAACAGTATAGCGTGGTTAACGGTGTCAAAGGCCTGCTGAAGGTCCAGCATGACCATGCCGCAGTATTTGCCCGCGTCCACCTCATGTTTGATGTGGTCGGTCAGATAGAGAAGACATGTGTCAGTGGAGTGGTTAGTTCTGAAGCCGGATTGGAATTTGTACATGAGTTTATTAGTGGCAAGGTAACTATCGACCTGTTCATAAACTATTTTCTCCATTACTTTCGAAATGGAGCTGAGAATAGAAACAGGTCGGTAGTTGCCAGGTTCCAATTTGCTTCCTTTTTTAAAGAGGGGAGTTACTCTTGCTATCTTAAAATCTTTTGGTACTTGGCCTTGTGTAATTGATAGGTTTATTATGTGCGTGATGATCGGGGCAATGATGGAGGCAGAGTCCCTGAGGAATCTGGAGGGAATATTATCAAGGCCGGTGGCCTTGTTAGGGTGGAGCGCGCTCAATTTTTTAAACACCTCATCAGCTGTGACCATTTCTAATTTGAAATCATCGTTGGATACTCCTAGCTTTCTGTAGAAGGCTTTAATGTGTTCTACACCAAAGCGACCAGAGTGGTGGGACAGCTTGTTGACAAGAGTTGCGGCTATGCTGGTGAAAAAGATGTTAAGTCTGCTAGCTACCTCCATTTTGTCTGTAATGAGGGAGTCACCCTCCTTGATGCTGATGTTGGTGAGTCTTGTTTTAAGTTTCTGGCTGCAACCAGGAAGCTGGTTGTTGAGAATTTTCCAGAGCTCACGTGGCTTATTTGTGTTTTCCTCTATTTTGTCGTTAATGTAATTTTTTTTTAAGGATTTAGTCAGGTTGGTTGACTTTTTTCTTAATTTATTGCATTGCTTTTTGAGAGTTGAAAGGAGTAATTTGAGGTTGATGTTATTGGGTTGTTTATCTACTTCTGTTTTACATTTTTGGTATTCATATTTTCTGTCTCTGTCTTTAATGGCAGCTAATAGGTCCGGATTCATCCATGGTTCCGAGCGGGCTTTGATCCTGACTGTTTTCACGGGAGCCATGTCATTTAGTATCTTTAGGAACGCCGTTTTGAAGCGATCCCAAGCAACATCGACCAGGTTGCTCGCGAGCACAGGGGACCAGTCCCACTCATCTAATTTTAAATTGAAATTGTCATTGGAGTATTTTTTGAGGGACCTGGATTGGGCTGTTATGTGGCCATTGGTTTTGGGTTTAGCTATTTTGCGGGTGCAGAAGGTTAGATAGTGGTCGCTAAGACCACATATCATGACCCCACTATTTTTTATTTTAGGCCGGTCTGAAGTGAGAATGAGATCTATGGTTGATTGGGTGGAATCACACACCCTTGTAGGTAGCGCTATTAGCTGGGAAAGACCGTGCAGATTACAAAACTTGCTGAAGGATCTGAAGACAAGCGCATCTTTGCGTTGAATATCTGTGTTCAGATCCCCAGTTATAATTTTCTCCACGTTGTCTGTCCCTGCCAAGCATTCTTCCAAAGCCCCGTAGAAATCACTCTGATTAGGGGGTCTATAAACAGTCCCTATTAGTACCGGCTTAGCGTTTTTAAATTTGATTTCCGCCCACACAGATTCCAGGTCATTGTGGTTAAGATCAGTGCGAGTTATGTATTTTATATCTTGGTGAATATACATACAAACGCCCCCACCGTGTTTATTCCTATCCTTTCTGATAACCGAAAAGTTTTCTATTTCTATTTCTATCTCTGAGTCAGAAATACTTTGATCAAATTTGGTTTCAGAGAAACACAAAATTTTTACCTTCGTGTTGAGGAACATTTCTCTGATTTGGTCGAGTTTGGCTCCAGAGAGGCTGTTCACATTAAGGTGGATGATGTGTAGTCCACTGGAACCAAAAAGAGCATCAGAGTCCGCTGTGTTGTGGTACTGACCAGAAAAGTTCTTGGTTGTTATTGCTGTTGAAGTTGAAGAAGAGAAGGGAGAGAGAGGAGAGAGAGAGAGAGGCATCTTCCTCCAGGTGAAGAGGGAGGGAGGGGCGGAGTTGGAGAGGGGGAGAGGGGGAGGCCAGGTAGGGTTGCTGGGGGTGGATTTCCTTTTGTGCCTGTATGCTTGTGACCCCACCTACACCCACAGAGACAAACAAAGTTGATGACTGACAAAATGTTTCACTACGTTTCCGTCATTCCGCTGCAGATAGCTCAAAAAGTTATGGGCGGATTTGGATTCAATTTACAGGAAATGTCTGAAATGGAATAAGGAACAAGCAATTACATTTTGGAGGTGATCCAGACCACTGTGTCTGGACTCAGCAGATTAGGGCAGGGAGGTAGGTCCTGGCAGAGGTCTGCACTCTCCGAGTGCTTTTCTAGTGTATTTAATGATCATTCATGTTGGGAGTTGTAGTATCTCCATTTTACCACAAAGTGGCATTCCCATCTTAGTGAGTCAGTTGGTAATGCTGGCATTTGGTTCTCGGGTTCCAGAAAGTGCGATAAGAAAACGGTATCGGTTGTCCGCGTTATCATTTCAGTGTCCTTTAAAGGGAAACACGTAACCTGTCTGTCTGAAGCCCGTTACATGTTCTATCCGTGGCATTTTCACACATGAGCCTGTGTTGCAATCATGTTATTTTACTGGCATTCTTTTTTATGAAGGCACTTAGGTGTCTCACGCAGATTCTGCTTGTTTATTGTCAACCTCAGTTCAAGTTCCAACACACTGCACATAGCTTACCCCTGCTTTCTTTGAGAACATGTTTGTTGGTAAATAAGAGACAACAAGAGATTCTAATAACGTGTCAACATATATGTCAATGTAAGCAAGGAAGTGAGGTGGTGGCTTGCTGATGCAGAGCATCACACATTTGATCAGTTAGACCAGGGGTGTCAAACTCATTTCAGCTCAGGGGCCACATGGAGGAAAATCTATTCCAAACTGGGCCGGGACTGGTATAATCATGGCACGATAACGTAAAAACAAAGACAACTTCAAGTTGTTTTCTTTGTTTAAAAATAGGGCTGTCAAACGATTATAATATTTAATTGCGACTAATCGCATTTTGTTCATGGTTAACTCAAGATTAATCGCAGAAAGATGTCATTTTTCTTCTTTAATAAATGTACCCTAGACAGATATTTTTTAAGTTTGTAATACCATGACTGAACAATTAATTTGCTTTAATAGAATGTTTTCAAACATTATGCTTTTTGAAACAGCGCTACACAAAAAGAATATAAACACGCCTTTAAAGTGAATTTTAAAAAAAAGTACCTGCCAGAGTTGGTATTTTGTAGGAATACTGTATTTGTGTTCCTGCTTTAGGAGCACTTGCATTTAGAGGAGAGGAGCTACACTTCCAGGTTTAGATAGCAGTTTCACGCATTATTAACACAAAATGTGGATTGTTATGATCATGTTTTGATCGTCAAAGATGTTAGGTGATATTTTTTCTACCTGAATAAATGTTTCTGATATTCCGTACTTTACATGTTAACGGCATTCATATCTCTGCATGACAATGTTTTAACCTTCTCTACCCACTTATACACATGTATAAAATTTAATTTCTGTAATTGCGGACGATCAATCAGAACAGGTTATAAAATAAAATACCAACTTCAGATTGTTTTAATTTTTGGAAAAAAAGCGCAGGCACATTCGGAAAATGTTCAAATCAATGTTTTGTTTTTGGGTTTTTTACACTTACATGTGGCGGATGATAGCATTCTGTCTTTATTTGTCATTATTTATACTTTCTGAATAAACGATGTGATAACATTCATCAGTCAAATAGGTGGAATTGAGTCCAGCAGAAATTTAAATGCTCCCATTAGTGTCCAAACACGGAAACAATAGCTCTATCTAAACACGACATATGGCTCCGCCCCCTCTGAAGTCATGTGCGCTCTGGCCGCAGAGGAGACAAAGACTTGCTATTGCGACATCGAGTGGACATATTTAGAACAGCAGTTTATTTCATTCAAACATTTTTATACTTTGCAAACTCATCTCGCGGGCCGGGTAAAACCTGTTCGCGGGCCTGATCCGGCCCACGAGCCGTACGTTTGACACACCTGAGTTAGACAGTTGACATGGCTGTTTGACACAATGCACACATTTGATCGGCGAAGTGGCGATGATTTGCCAAAGGGAAGTTGCGGGTATTCGATAAAATTTCGAGGCCATGCATAATTAGCAGGATTTGTTTAAATCCTGTCGGGTCTGAAGTCAATCAGGTTGTATGTCAGTCATTAAATAAAGTTAAAAGTTAGTTGGGGTATGCTCAAGATCACCTGTCACAAAAGTTTAACTAATAAACTTAAATAAGGTTAAACTTTTTGTTCAGCGTCCTCACCTGCTGAGCTATGTAAAAGTTCAGGAAAAACAGTCAACTGTTTAAAACATTGCCACAGTACTTCCCCACCATTAAATTACGAGTATGATGTATTGTTTCCTATGGTGGTCAGCTGTGTCTCCACCTGCACAGACTGAGCTTTTGAGCCCACTGATACATCATTTTTAACAGTGATACATGAGCCTTACTCTCTACTGGGAATTTGGGTTGACTGGGTCAAAATGGACAATGTCTGATAAAGTGCAGCAAGGAATGCTGAAATGAGGCTAAGGCTTCCCTATAACTTCAATTGTAGGAGACCATTACCTCTTCTGTTACCGCCTTGCTGTCTGCATCTGTGAGACCAAAAAGTGTTAGTCCTTCAGCAGCCACCGAAATGCAGCAAACGAGATTGATGGTCGATTTGCTCTGCTTCTTGGCAAGCAGTCTAGGTTGGAATTTACAATTAAAGAGTGCTTTTGCTAATATCCGCCTCCTTGAATATTCAATAATGGCCTTCTAAAAGTTCAGACTTCAAGGTGAACACTCACATGAATAATCTCATCAGGAAAAGAGCTGGGGCTCAGACGGTTCATTTACAATCTGAGAGAGAAGCCATTTCTGGTGTGGGCAAATAAGAGCTTTATAATGCTTAGAGACAGTTTACTGCTTAATGCACGCCAGGCTTTCTTGCATACAAACTAGTCACATCGCTCCTATTGGCTTTTTATTTCTACTAATGACTTTGTGAACCTATCTTGCCTGTATCCACCTTCCAGCGTTTAAAGGACACGCTTAAAATACTTACACTTTTCATCTACCTTTTTTTTAACAGAGGTGGGGAAGTGATATGGTATCACCAGGTAATGGCACAAAACATAATTTGTTCATACTGTATAATAGATGGGATCATTCGGCCTGTCAATTAGTGATAACTATCCCTTTGCAATATTAAAAAAAAATATTCCATAAAATTTCAGTAATACAATGTACTATCACAATTCATTGATATACAAGGTTTCCCCTTAATGTATTTGATTGTGGCGTTGGGCAAGGCAACATATATACAAATAACATATAATTGGTTTTAACTTCGACATAAGTCCCTATTTTATTTTTATTTTTTTAAAACACTATGTTATGTATGTATAATAAACAAATAAGTATATATATATATATATATATATATATATATATATATATATATATATATATATATATATATATATATATATATATATATATATACTGTATATATATATATATATACATATATATATATATATATATATATATATATATATACACAATGTATATGAATAATTGGTTGTAGCCTCGACAAAAGTCTCTATTTTAGTAAAAGTGGGGCTTTTGTCGAGGCTAAAACCAATTGTTCATGTTTATTGTATATCTTTATATATATATATATATATATATATATATATATATATATATATATATATATATATATATATATATATATATATATATATATACAGTATATACATATACATATACATATACACATATATATGTATATATATATATCTATCTATATATATATATATATATATATATATATATATATATATATATATATATATATATATATATATATATATATATATATATACATATATATAAATATACAATGTATATGAATAATTGGTTGTATCCTCGACAAAATACTATATTTTAGTAAAATAGGGGCTTTTGTGGAGGCTACAACTAATACAGTGAATAACTTTTCTTTTTCTGAACCATGTTCAAGAATCAATTAAGTCCGTAAATTGAGGTCCCACTGTATTCAATTAACATATATATGGGTTTATAAACATTTTGCAAGCTTAACTGTCAACACGCACACACACACACTCACACACACACCCACACAAAAAATCTTGCTGGTGCACTCCAAAACATTAACCACCATGTTGCTACAATAAAAAACAAAAAACAAAAATATTTTTACCTTGTGTCACTCTGGGAGTTTTGGAGTGATAAACGAAAATTGGCTTTAAGTAGTCACCGCTAGCGTTAGCACAAACTAGCAGTGTGAGACAATCCTTCATTGGCTTCTGTCCAGGTTGTGCCTTCTCTGTAATAAAGGTGGCATCTGTTTGGTCTCATCACAATCAAAGACGTGCTGCGGACGAAGCCCTCTTCGCTGATAAAATCCTTGAAGTGAATGTGCCACAAGCTGGAGGCTAACTAGCTAAAATGCTAGCTCAAGCGGTTGTCCAGCAACCCAAAGCTATGCAGCGAGACTGTGAGCGTTTGGACACATTTAAACCATTTCTGATCACACAAAGTGATCTCTTAGACAGGCTCACACAGCTCTGACCGGCGCAAGGTACGACAATTGTGTAAATAAACACGTTAAAAAAGTGCTGCTCGCCGTCAAAGCTCCTTGAAATGGCCGAGCCCGTGTGTACAGGATGTAAATAGAATGTGAGATATGGTTCGCACACAGAGGCAAATTTGGTACGATGTAAAGGTTCGCAAACCGAAAAGGAAGCAAATAGAGGCGTTCATAAATCGAGGTTCCACTGTAACTGACGCAGTTAAAACTATAGCGTAGTATTCAGGGGGTAGAGAGGTGATACATAATGGTATCACAAGCATTAACCTTAAGGCTCATTATTAGGTTTAAATGGCAGGGCTGAAGTTGATAGGTCGGCCTCCACTATCTTCACTATGGAAAGACTGATTTCAAAGTGTTTGGACATGATTTTATATTCTTTACCACAAACAGAAGTAGATTTTTTTTCTAAAAGCTCGTCAGCAATGAAGAGTGATTGGATACATTTCTATTAATATTCTATTATGTTTGCTGAAGACAAAGCAAATACTGAAAAATATATATATGGACAACACACAGCAAAGTAAGAATACTCCCTCTCCAAGTCACATAGAAACCGTACCACAAATGTTTAAGACTTTCTCGTCTTTCTCGCTGTGTCTTGTTTGCTGTCGGCAGGAATGATCCGTACATACAGTTAACTGGTAAAATTACCACATATAGTACTTTTCTTACTTATTGTGTCCAGTGTTCAAAGAGCAAACAAAAATATATCTCTGAGGCCTGAATACGTTAGACATGTACAATCGCCCTGTAACAAAGTTCTAATCACTTGACCATGACATGGTGCGACTAAATCAAGTTTTAGACATGTCAACTAGTTTTCAATGGCAGTGTGTCCTAATTGTTTCTCTTGCAAGAAATTGCACTTCACAATCATTATAAAAATGTATTTCTTAGGTTGTACTTCTTTACTTTTAATAAACAAAACTGTTATTAATAAAGTGAAGATCAATTGTCCATTTCCAACTTAAAGGTTTTCATAGGCTGTCTAATTTTTCTGATGTGTGTGTTGTTTTAATCTAGAATTGACCGTTTGAAAATGGTGACTTTTTTGTGTTTAGGTGGCGAGGTGACCAAGCCACGGTTTACTCAGTATTTCCGGGGCAGCCTATCTGGACTGACCATCCGACCCGGGAAGATCGAGAGTCAGAAAGTCATTTCCTGTCTGCAGGCTTGTAAAGAAGCACTGGACATCAACTCCCTTGAGAGCCTGGATAAGAGCATCAAGGTACGATCGCAGAAAGTCCCACGAGAGTATGTCCAAATTGACTGGTCCTGGTAAAATAATTCTGACTTTTCTAGGAATACTAAGTTAATTAAGGTTTCAATCAATCAAGCTTTATTGCAGACTCCAACGTCCAAGTAGACATACAATCACCACTAATAGGGAACGTGAGCTGGGATTAATTAGACCGTCGTGTGACAAGTTAGTTTTACCCTACTGATGAAGTGTTGTTGCAATAGTAATCCTTTAACTACCCAAAAGAAAGTCATTGGACACATCAGAGTAAAACAACTTGCACTGAACCTAGTCTATAAAATCCGCTACACCTCCCTGATACTGAAGTACATGTCAAACTACTTCCTTAACGTAAATGACAGCCATAACCACAACACCAGAGGGAGCTCCACTAACCACGTTAAACCCAGATTCCGAAATAACAAAGGTCTTAACTCATTCTCTTTCTATGCCACATCAATATGGAATGCACTCCCAACAGGTGTAAAAGAAAGGGCATCTCTATCCTCCTTCAAAACCGCACTAAAAGAACACTTCCAGGCAACTACAACCCTAAACTAACACCCTCCCTTCCACATAATACCTCTTCGGATTGTAAATAAGCAAATGTAAATAATCAAATGTAGACACTTTTTCTTATACTTTCTGATCTCTCTCTCTATGTCCACTACCTGCTGTACATATCCTACCAAGTCAGTCCTACACTGTTTCAATGTCCATTTCTCTGATGATGCAATTGTTGATGTTGATTGTTGATGACTGAAGTGTTGATACCAACCAAACCTAACCCCCCCCCCCCCCCAATATCCCACACCCCAGATTGTAAATAATGTAAATAATTCAATGTATATACTCTGATGATTATCTTGTGTGATGACTGTATTATGCTGATAGTATATATTTGATAGTATATATCTGTATCATGATTCAATTTAAGTGGACCCCGACTTAAACAAGTTGAAAAACTTATTCGGGTGTTACCATTTAGTGGTCAATTGTACGGAATATGTACTTCACTGTGCAATCTACTAATAAAAGTTTCAATCAATCAATCAATCAATCACACAGCTTTTATCACTTAAATCAATCAATCAGCAGTTTGACTAGACACCTTAATCCATCCGTCCATTCATTTTCTTCCGGTTCTCTGCTCAGCAGCCTGAGCAGAGAATCCCAGACTTCCTTCTTATCGGCTACTTCGTCCAGACACTCCCGGGGATCTTGAGGCTTTCCCAGGCCAGCTCAGAAACATAGTCTCTATAACGGGTCCTGGGTCTTTCCCGTGGCCTCTTATCGGTTGGACTTGTACTGTATACCTTCCTACGAAGGCGTTCGGGGGGCCTCCTGACCAGATTCCCGAGCCACCTCATCTGGATCCTCTCGATGAGAAGGTGCAGCGACATTACTCCAAATTCCTTCCAAATGGTAGCAGTTCTCACCCCATCTCTAAGAGAGAGTCCCGCCACCCAACAGAAAAAAAATATTTCAGCCATCTTGTCGTTTGGGTCACGACCCAAAGTTAATGACCATAAGTGAGGATAGGAACGTAGATGGGCCGGTAAATTGAGAGCTTTACCTTCGGTCCACATCACTGCAGACACTGCACTGATCCGCCTGTCGATATCACGATCTATTCCCCAAGGTTTTTGAAATTGTCCACTTGGGGCATGACCTCGTCCCCAACCTTGAAGATGGTACTCCATCTTTTCCCGGGCGAGAACCATGTACTCGAGACCTGAAGATCACGGCCAGATGAAGCCAGCAGGACCACATCATCTGCAAAAACCAGAGACAAAATCCTGCAGCCACCAAAGTGGATTCCCTCAACGCCCAGACTGCGGCTAAAAACGATGTCCATAAAATTATGAACAGTATCGGTGACAAAGGGCAGCCCTAGCGAGGTCCAACACTCACTAAAACTGGGTCAGATTAACTGTCGGAAACGCCGACTAATCTCTGACACCGATCATACACCTTTAATCCCCTGGAATATGAATCCCCTTTTTTAGTGAGCCATTTATCACAATTATATGCAATCCTTTTGGGAAGGCTCTGTTTGAGCATGAGTGTGCCTCAAGATACAAGGAAGGTCTTGAAAGTTCACGGGAGGATGACTTACTGCAGTGACCCAATCAGACCACTGAACTCAAGGTTTGAAATGACCTGGCAAATGTAAGAAGCACCCTCAGGTATAATACAAGTGTATCCCCGCTTCCCCTTGTTGAAGACAAACTTCACACTGGACTTGTTGTCAGTCAATCACAGATCATCACAATCACATTTCTTCAAACTTGGATGCTAACTTAGCCAAGGAGGACCGTCTCTTTTAATCAGCAGTGTCCAAAGTGCGGCCCGGGGGCCATTTGCGGCCCGCAGCTAATTGTTTACCGGCCCGCCACACATTCTGGAAATACTATTGTAAAAATAAAAAAGAACATTAAAAAAAGTGGAATGAGGTGAAATCTAACGAGAAAAAGTTGCAATGTTAACACAAAAGCTGCCATGTAGGCTGTTTTTTTTTTCTTTTGTCTTTCTTTATTTTTCTTTTTTTTGCCATTGCTCAAAAAAAAAAATAATGACACAAAATCCATGTTATAATGAATTATTTTCAGTGCTCCAATTACTTCAAATATTTCACTTTAAAATGTTTTATGTGGTAAATATTGCATATATTGTGTAGTAGCCATATAAAAACATCAAAGTTTTCTTTGACAAAAGCGAATAAACCAAACAAAATAATTGTTCCAGCATAAAATCGACAGATATATCTGAAGTTGATCTCGTAACTTAAGTGTTGAAAGTAAAAGAAAAACCTAATAAAAATGTATCACTTTATGAGTGGGGCAGCTTTTGGTTCCCAAATATATTTAGTGATTATTTATTTATCTTTTCACTGTGTTTACTCAAAAATATGAAATAATTAAAATCAATGGTGTCCTGCATTATTGATCTTTTAGGGCTCTAATTACTAAATACTGCATATTTCAGTTTTACTATAAAAAAAACTAAGTTGTTTTTGACAGAAAAGCCACAAAACATTTTTTTTAATTTGTATTACTTTAGATCAACTTGAAGTTGATATAGAGATTTACTGTAAGCGTTAAATAATTAAAAAAAAAAATAATCTGACTTATTTTTAACATTTTAATGACTGAGACCCTTTATGGTCCCCGGGACCCCTAAAGGTAAAATAAATAAAAAATCCATCTATTTTGTTATGGTTTGAAAATGACAAATATCAAAATGGCCCCCACATGCTTTAATTTTTCTGTGTGCGGCCCTCAGTGGAAAAAGTTTGGACACCCCTGCTTTAAATGATGTAAAGTTGTTCTACTTTGTAAGCTGCTGTCTCCAAAAAATGATGTGTGGGGTTTAAAGGGGAACTGCTCTTTTTTTTCATTATTATTTTTTTGCCTATGTAAGACAAGAACACATTTTTCTTTTTTTATGCATTCTAACTAGTTAATAAATGCGATCAAAAGTCCGCTTAGAGTGGAGCCTATAAAAGTCACTCTATTCTGCCTATAAAGCCCTTAAAAACCATCCAAACACCTCCATTATGGTTTTATACACATTATGTAAGTATATATGTAATGTAGTAACAGGCACATTCATAATAACGTGTATCACAACTTTGTTTTTATCTTTGACTACATCACTGATTATTACTCACTGCAGACATCATGAGAGCCAACAAACATCATAAAGCATCACTTACTGTAAAATGTCTGATGTCATTAGGATGCTGACTAATATAATCCTGTTATGGTCCCGCTTGGATGAAGAATGACTCATAATCCTTGCGAAGAAAAGGGGATGGAACCAAGCGTCTTCTCATGTCTTTATCGCCATTGCCGGGTCTAAATGGAGTGTCAAAGTGTACTAATCAAAGTGACAGGCATTTCACAAGCACCTTGGCAAGGCAGCGGCTCACCAGCCAATTATGTCAACATAGCCACATAAGATAGTGATCACAGTGCTGCTATAAGTAGTTTGTCTGCTTTAGCGATTATAATAGCAATATCACTAATACTTGGTTAATATTCAAGTCGTTGGTGTTTTTTGGTCATTATTTATTGGGTTTTATGGACGCAATAGAGGACCTCCCAATGGCTTCGGACTTTTATTTACGTTTATGAGTTAGAATGGATTAAAAAAATACATTTGTGTTCATGTCTTTCATAATAATTGAGAACGATAGGCAAAATTCCCCCAAAAAGTGCAGTTCCCCAACAGGGAGGGACAGCACAATGAAAGGTAAATTTTTATTCACTGGCTTTTAACCCAGCATGAGACTTTAAACTGTTTTTAAAGGCCTACTGAAACCCACTACTACCGACCACGCAGATAGTTTATATATCAATGATGAAATCCTAACATTGCAACACATGCCAATACGGCCGGGTTAACTTATAAAGTGCAATTTTAAATTTCCCGGCAAACTTCCGGCTGAAAACGTTTCGATATGATGACGTTTGCGCGTGACGTCAACTGTTGAAGCGGAAGTATTCGGAGCCCATTGAATCCAATACAAAAAGCTCTGTTTTCATCTCAAAATTCCACAGTATTCTGGACATCTGTGTTGGTGAATCTTTTGCAATTTGTTTAATGAACAATGAAAACTGCAAAGAAGAAAGCTGTAGGTGGGATCGGTGTTTTAGCGGCGGACTACAGAAACACAACCAGGAGGACTTTGAGAATAGCAGACGCGCTAGCCGAACGACCTCACCTTGACTTCCTCCGTCTCCGGGCCACCGACCGCATCGGTGATCGGGTGAAGTCCTTCATCGTACCGTCGATCGCCTTTAACTTTTAACTTTTTCAACTGTTTTTAACTTTTTAACTGCTTTTTATCCAACAAATTGTTCTTAGGGTAATTTGTATTTGCTTTTTCAATTTGTATTTTACTTCTGTTTTAAATGTTATTTTTTAGTCTGTCCTTTGCCTCTATTTCTTTGTGGTGTACAGCCCTTTGTTCTTCAACTGTGGCTGTTTTTAAAGGGCTTTATAAATAAAGTTGGTATGGTATGGTATGGTATGGTATGGTATGGTATGGTAAATGACAGGGTGAAAATGGCCTCTGGAGGAGGTATGGAAATAGAAAGCAAAGTGCAGCCACAGAAGTAGATAAGAAGAGACGGTAAGAAAGTGAAAGTATGATGGGGAAATAACAGGGGCAAAGCAGAGTGTGAGGAACCCCATGGTGCTGCTAAAAGCCAGAAATCATCAGACCAGAATCTTTTTTCCATAAAGATTGGCCCCACAAATAACTATGATCATATTTTACACGACAAAGAACTCTTCCATTTGAGGGAAGACATACTCTGTGCAATACAAAACACAGAAGTACATCAAGTGACTATGTTATCCATCAAGTCATTCCTCCCTCTTCCTCAAACGTTCATCAAACACAAGGCCAAGGTGGCTAAGGTTCAAGTGTTCAGATTGTATCCAGTTAATATTTCAAACTTGAAATTGGAGTGCAATTTTCTACCCATCCTAAAAATGTCGGCGACTAAAGCCTTACATCAAAGCAAAAAAACGAATTAATCAATTGTAGTCTGTAGGACTTACATCATGTTCAGGATCATGGCAGGGGATGTACCCAAACCCAAATGATTTAGGGACAGACTATACCTTGCATATCAATCATAGGCAGATTTAGATTGGGGCAATATTTCCTTCCAGACTGAGCATCATTCGTAAAAAAAAAAAAAATGTATGTAAACAAAACATCCTGAATAATATCCAAGACTGACAACCACTGAATATTATGTGGCTGATGTCAGTGCTCCATCTGTTGCAATATTCAACCAATGTTCCTCAATGTTTATCCGATAGTTTAATCTATCAAAGAGGCGTGTCTAGAGTGTTCAAACTGGTTGCAGAATTATATGAAAAAACAAATATACAACAGGTTACGCTTCGAATGTCAATGTTGTTTTACGTTTTTGTCCACGCTGGAGTTCAATTCAGACTGGTTGCACATATACAACATTTTTTCATGTTAGTGTGAACGGTACAATTCAATTTTTTTTTAATCCAACTCGCATGGTCATAAATAAGAAATTACGACAATTTTCTACAAATAATTATTTGATTAGTGATTATAAATAATAATTGTAATAATAATATTATTACTAAATCTGATATGTGTCAGATGTGACGCTAGTCTGGACTTGAGATAAGAATCGAAAACCGGTACTATGTTTCTATTCCTGGTAATCGTTGGCCAGTTTTCAATTCCTGTGGATGCGAATGACGTCGCCCATGCCGCAAACCTTCAAGCGTTACATTTCACAATGTTCCTTTTGATCACCTGTTACCTGTGCTTGTTCTTAGTTTCACTTCAACCCAGCTCAGTCCATTCTGGTGATGGAGGGAGAGGATTTAGAAAACATGAACACTGCCCTGAGGAAGGTCTCCTACATAAACTCTCGCCAGTTCCCCACCGCAGGAGTACGACATCTTCGCATGTCTACTGCTGTCCAGTAAGTAAACACTTTTTCTTCCTCTTATTCGTTCCTCTCAGTTGACTTTTTCCAGGCTTTCCCTGCCAGGCCAATATCTTTACATCGTATCAGTTCACTCTTACATTTTAGTGCATATATTTGCATGTTAACACGCTAACACTGTGCTGATAATAACAAAAAACACTTAAAACGAACATCACAGTTGACTTCGAGAGAACTCACAATCTCTCACAATGATACCACATCCTTCACAAACCCCTTTCGACTTTTGTTTAGCAGATTGTCTGTGTCCACGAGTACTTTACAACCTGCCGGAGATGAAACAGGTTCATCTCGAGGGAGCACTCAAATTGATTCAGTCTTTGCACTAGAAATTTTTCTGACTGATTTATTCGTATTATGCGGTCCACAATTGCAGGTGGAATATCCAGATTTATTCCAATCTGTCCTTAGATTCATTATTCAATAATTCAACCACATCCCTGTCTTCAAATTGAACCTAATCTATTATATTGTTCAGAAAATGCACATTGTATTATGCATATCCATGGTCCTTTTTATTTAAGGTTTCAATATTTTTTTCAGCTTGCATGTACAGTTGTACCTCAAATTAAGAGTTCCCCAATTTAGGAATGTTTTGAGATAAGAGCTGTCTATTAGTTAATTTTTGCTTTAAAAAGTTGCAGGCAAAATTTGGAGTTACAAGCATCCCCGCAATTTGTTGGTGTAGCAAATGTCACAATGAACCCTGTAAGGTCCGACCAAAACATCTGCACTGTAAAAAATCTGCACAATTTACGGTAAAATACTGGCAGTTGTGGTTGCCAAAATTCATCATAAAAAATACAGTCACGATGTATACGACATTACGATGTGTTGATGTTTAATCCGTTAATTTTACAGTTGGTAACTGTTTTTGCTTACAGTAAATTACTATGAAAAAAAAGTGATATATTGTTAATCTGTTTACAAAAAACCCTATAGAATTTACGGTAACATACTGGCAGTTGCGTTTGCCAGGAACTCACCATAAAACAAATTAGGGCCAATTTTAGTGTTGCCAGTCAGCCTATCCCCAGGTGCATGTCTCTGGAGGAGGAATGAAGCCGGAGTACCCGGAGAGAACCCACATAGTCACAGGGAGAACATGCTAACTCCACACAGAAATACCCCTAACCCGGGAATCGAACCCAGTACCTCCTCATTGTGAGGCACGAGCATTATCCACCACATCACCATGCTGCCCTGTTCTTTTTCAACCATGGAAAGGAAAAAACGTGAGTGTAAAGGACAGTGCTGAGACAAATAAACAGATGATATTCATTGAATTAAAAATCATCAAAAACATGACTTTGATGTGGACAACTTGGCGAAGAAATTCGAGCTCATCCCTGCAAGTGTGCACAATACTGGGATCTGAGCCGAGGATGTCGTCGTGGCTTGTGCAGCCCTTTGAGACACTCGTGATTTCGGGCTATATAAATAAACTTTGATTGATTGATTGATAAAAAATTAAAAATAATTTCAAAATAACAGACATTTATCCATTAAAATGGTAAATGGGTTATACTTGTTTAAAGCGCTTTGGCACTATTTCCACATTCACCCATTCACACACACATTCACACACTGGTGGCGGGAGCTGCCATGCACGATCCTAACCACGACCCATCAGGAGCAAGGGTGAAGTGTTTTGCTCAAGGACGTGACTAGGTTGGCGAAACTATGTTCCGGCACTGGATTTTCGGGTCCGCTGGTCTTTATTCCTTCTGCCCTCTATTTTCAGCTGTATTGTCACTTAAACGGTCTAATAATGTGCTTGTTGCAATAGCTGCAGGGCCTTGGAGAGCATTGCAATGTGCATTATGAGCTGCTTGTTTACAGCAGAAAATGTGTATTAATGCTGATAACAATGACAATGCACCATCCAATGTGTTGTTTCACTTACTCAAACCAGCAGACAGCAGATTATCTTTCACTCAATTACTTCTACTGTGAGAGCTTTCCAACATCAACACTTCCCCCGCTGCCCTTTCCTTCAAACAGTATAATCATACGCAAATAAATAACACATCCGATTATATTTGTTTTAACCGATTCCTAATAACTGCAAAGTAAACAAACTAATCCCAAGCTTTGTAACTGTCCCTGTCAGGCTCTCTTGTCATATTTCTTTATAATTAAGTTGGACCACCTCCAAGTTTATGTTTCAGCTCTGTTGGCCCACGCAGCATCCAACTCATCGCATCACTGTACATCCCGCAGACATGGCGTTGTGCCTAAACACAAACAAACACACACAGACACACACACAGACTTAGCCATTGCCCCGAGAAAGGGAAAATGAGATTACATGAACACCTCAAGCTTGTTTTGGTTTCAAATGAAAAGTCAGTCACTCGACTGACTGGAGGATTTAGAGACAAATATTACATTTCCATCAATATGACAGGCGAAACTTTAAAGGCCTACTGAAATGATTTTTTTTTATTTAAACGGGGATAGCAGATCCATTCTATGTGTCATACTTGATCATTTCGCGATATTGCCATATTTTTGCTGAAAGGATTTGGTATAGAACAACGACGATAAAGTTCGCAACTTTTGGTCGCTGATTAAAAAAAAGCCTTGCCCATCCCGGAAGTAGCGTGACGTCACAGGAGGAAAGACTCCTCACATTTTCCCATTGTTTACACCAGCAGCGAGAGAGATTCGGAACGAGAAAGCGACGATTACCCCATTCATTTGAGCGAGGATGAAAGATTCGTGGATGAGGAAAGTGAGAGTGAAGGACTAGACTGCAGTGCAGGACGTATCTTTTTTCGCTCTGACCTTAACTTAGGTACAAGGGTTCATTGGATTCCACACTTTCTCCTTTTTCTATTGTGGATCACAGATTTGTATTTTAAACCACCTCGGATACTATATCCTCTTGAAAATGAGAGTCGAGAACGCGAAATGGACATTCACAGTGACTTTTATCTCCACGACAATACATCGGCGAATCACTTTAGCTACGGAGCTAACGTGATAGCATCGGGCTCAAATGCAGAGAGAATCAAAATAAATAAACCCCTGACTGGAAGGATAGACAGAAGATCAATAATACTATTAAACCATGGACATGTAAATACACGGTTAATAATTTCCAGCTTGGCGAAGCTTAATGCTGTTGCTAACGACGCCATTGAAGCTAACTTAGCTACGGGATGGCGGCGGCGGCGGGCGTTGTAGCTTTCGACGACACCCCGGCCGCCATCAGAGTCGGTAAGAAACATATATTTCCCCAAAGTTACGTACGTGACATGCACATAGCGACACGCACGTACGGGCAAGCGATCAAATGTTTGGAAGCCAAAGCTGTACTCACGGTAGCGCGTCTGCTATCCATCTCAAAGTCCTCCTGGTTGTGATGCTGTAGTCTGCCGCTAATACACCGATCGCACCTACAGCTTTCTTCTTTGCAGTCTCCATTGTTCATTAAACAAATTGCAAAAGATTCACCAACACAGATGTCCAGAATACTGTGGAATTTTGGGATGAAAACAGAGCTTTTTGTATTGGATTCAATGGGTCCGAATACTTCCGTATCAACCATTGACGTCACGCGCATACGTCATCATACATCATACATCATGTGTGGCGGGAAATTAAAAATTGCACTTTATAAGTTAAATTGCACTTTATAAGTTAAATAAACTTTATAAGTTGGCATGTGTTGCAATGTTAAGATTTCATCATTGATACATAAACTATCAGACTGCGTGGTCGGTAGTAGTGGGTTTCAGTAGGCCTTTAAGGGGTTATTTTCACATTCTGAGACACTGGGTGTGAACTTGTTTCCATCAGAAGTACACTCCTGCTGTAAAAGAAAACATACTTTTTAGTCTGCAACCATTTTCTTTACTCTAGTATTTTGGAGGATTTACTGTCCGTGGTGGGAGCTGTTTCAGGTGGTCAGTGCATGCTTCTCGGTTAAGCACGATGATGCGATATCACACCCTGGCCTGCAGCAACGCGCTAGTGAAACACACAGCAGGCACACGGCTGTTGTACGAGGCTCCTGCTTGACCACTGCCGAAAGTATTTACACCCTGAATAACTGCACACCCGGGTGCAACTTGGGCCAAATGTAGTTCGCGGCGGGGTTGTTATGTGTTTAAGGGCTCCTGCTGGACTTGGGCAGCTTTGCGACCTGCTGAAATGTTTCACAATTTGTGCTGAGCATGGTTTTCTAAAACGCAACAGAAGTTGCGAGTGAACTATTTTAACTCTTGGTGGTAATAGGAATTAACCCAGATTTTGTTGCAATAATCAAATATAGTACTTCAATTTACGAGCTTAATTGGTTTTTATCTAAGATCTCTTAACTCAAAATACTTGTATCTCAAATCAACATTGTCTATTGAAATACATTTATATGTATTTCAATTATTATTATTTCAAGCACTAATTTATTTCAAATTTAATTGGTGCTTGGCCCCCAAAACAGCACAATTTTAACATGCAACATGCCTTTTAAAAACAAAAAACAACTTTTAGATAAAAATATTGTAAGAAATATCAGCAGCTTCTTCATATTTTCATGGATAATGGTCTGCCATTTCTATAATATTTTACCATGTTTGGCTGGCATTAGACTCATTCTGTGTCAGTATGGCGCAGACTAGCAATGCTACACACTCCAACTGCTACACCAAGTTGGCGACACACTCTTTCATGTTTTTGATGATTTCTTTCTTTACTTCAAAAAATATCTTCCACTACTTTGTTCACACTATAATGTTGGATCCACTATGGACTGGACTCTCACAATATTATGCTAGATCCACTCGACGTCCATTGCACCGGTCGCCCAAGGGGGGGTCCCTCATCTGCGGTCCCCTCCAAGGTTTCTCATTGTCATCCCATTGGGTTGAGTTTTTTTCTTGCCCTGATGTGGGATCTGAGCCAAGGATGTCATTGGGGCTTGTGCAGCCCTTTGAGACACTTGGGATTTAGGGCTATATAAGTAAACTTTAATTGATTGATTGATACTTCTTCCCAGCACTGTCCTTCAAAGTCACATTCTTCTTTGTTTAGTGTTATATTTACAAAACCAGTGATGTTGGCACGTTGTGTAAATGGTAAATAAAAACAGAATACAATGATTTGCAAATCCTTTTCAACCTATATTCAATTGAATAGACTGCAAAGACAAGATATTTAATGTTCAAACAGGTAAACTTTGTTATTTTTTGCAAATATTAGCTCATTTGGAATTTGATGCCTGCAACCTATTTCAAAAAAGCTGGCACAAGTGGCAAAAACGACTGAGAAATTTGAGGGATGCTCATCAAACACTTATTTGAAACATCCCACAGGTAAACGGGCTAATCGGAACAGGAAATAAAATGATCAGTCATTCACAAACAAGGATGGGGTGAACTAATGCGTGAGCAAATTGTAGAGCAGTTTAAAAACAGCATTTCTCAATGAGCTTTCGCAAGGAATTTAGGGAGTTCGCCACATACGGTCCTTAATATCATCAAAAGCTTCATAGAATCTGGAGAAATCACTGCACGTAAGCAACCATGCCAAAAACGAACATTGTATGCCCGTGACCTTCGATCCCTCGGGCGGTATTTGCATCAAAAACCGACATCAGTGTGTAAAGAATATCACCACATGGGCTCAGGAACACTTCAGAAAACCACTGTCAGTACCTACATTTTGTAGCTACATATGTAAGTGCAAGTTAAAACTCTATTATGCAAAGCAAAAGCTATGTATCAACAACACCCAGAAACGCCGCCGGCTTCGCTGGGCCCGAGCTCATCTAAGATGGACTGATGCAAAGTGGAAAAGTGTTCTGTGGTCTGACGAGTCCACATTTCAAATTGTTTTTGGAAACTGTGGACGTTGTGTCCTCCGGCACATTATGAAGCGTAAAATACCACAACGGAGACCCCGGACTGTTGAACAACTTAAGCTGTACATCAAGCAAGAATGGGAAATAATTCCACCTGAAAAGCTTCAAAAATTGGTCTCCTCAGTTCCCAAACGTTTACTGAGTGTTGTTAAAAGGAAAGGCCATGTAACACAGTGGTAAAAATTCCCCAACAAAAATGCCAACTTTTTTGCAATGTGTTGCTGCCATTAAATTCTAAGTTAATGATTAAGTTTCTCAGTTCGAACATTTAATATCTTATCTTTGCAGTCTATTCGATTTAATATAAGTTGAAAAGGATTTACAAATCATTTTATTCTGTTTTTATTTACAATTTACACAACGTGCCAACTTCACTGGTTTTGTATGTTGCCAGTGCTCCTAGTCCTGCCTTGTTTACTTGCCCATTGCTAGGCATACTGAGCGTTACACACCGGCCTCTGTTTGGTGATTGGGACACACCTGCTGCCAATCCCAATCATGCCCGCTTCACCCTACTTTCCTTGCAGGATTCTTGTTCGCCACTGGTTACAGTTACGTTAGCACCAGCTTGTTGTTATTGGAGTTTTGTTTTCTGACACTACTACCTTATTTGATATTCATGCTAAGCTAAGTTTGCTTGGGCTTTCCCGTGCCTCTCCGAGCGACACGCTGTTTTGTTTTGTTTTTTAAATTTAGCCCTGTATGTGGAATTAAAAGACTCCTGGTAACACAACCATCGCAACAATCCGACCAGAGCGTAACACCATGGTTGGAAAAACTAAGTTATGTCAACCTGTAGCTATAAGCTAATGCTAGAGAGTAAGACCAGATGTTTTGCTCGTATCTTACAGCGTTTACTGTGACATTTCCTATGCCAACTAGTGGGAGGGATGCTCCAATTAACTGGTTCCAGAACCAATTTTATAGAGAGTGATTCAAGTTTTACATGCAGAAAACAGTGTATAATGCATATGAATGCTGAATGAAATGGATAAATAAACTAGAGCGGTCAAAATTAACGAGTTAACTCACATGTTTAATCACAAAAAATATTGCATTTATCATATACACACTTAGATTCATTATGCAATTTATTTTGACAATACAAGCTCTTTTACTTTAACTGCTATATGGTCAGTAATCAGGTCAATTCATACATTAGTACAAAAATTAGTTGCTCGCTGGTAAATTTCACTCCAAATTACATCCTGTAAGAACTTTGGATAAAACTGTTGCCATATTTTGTAGAAATAAATGACATGACAGCATGACATTCTGACAATAAAATTGCATTTGTGCACAAATAGTGGGGTCTTTTTTTAAGCAACTTTAAATTATGCAAGCAAGTAATCACCTGTAAGTAATCATGATTGTCCAAATTCCAAAATGTAATTAATATGATTAAAAAAGCCCTAAAATAAATATTTCACATAACTTTTACCTTTATTGAAGATGGTGAAAATTGGAGAGCGGGGAGCCATGTGGACGCGTACGTCAATAAGATGTATTTCATGAATTTAAAAGTGTTTCTCGCCTTCTTTATTATAATGCGGTGTAATATATAATAACGGTGGTTTATTCTAACCGATTACAACGTGTTGGCTGGGCACTCGATTCCACGGCAAACAAACTAATTTGTTACATGCAATGTTTGACCATACTATAACTCTGACTGCATATGCAAAATCTGGGGCAAACAAAATCCGAATCATAAGAAAAATTTACTAAAAATCTTCATTGTGGTCACTAAACATTTTAGAAACATTTTAAAGTTAAAGTTAAAGTCCCAACGATAGTCACACACACACTAGGTGTGGTGAAATTATCCTCTGCATTTGACCCATCCCCATGTTCACCCCCTGGGAGGTGAGGGGAGCAGTGAGCAGTGAGCAGCAGCGTGCACCGCGCTCGGGAATCATTTTGGTGATTTAACCCTCAATTCCAACCCTTGATGCTGAGTGCCAAGCAGGGAGGCAATGGGTCTCATTTTTATAGTCTTTGTTATGACTCGGCCGGGGTTTGAACTCACGACCTACCAGTCTCAGGGCGGACACTGAGCAGTTTTAGACCCTTGATCGAGAAATAACCATACAATGCGTTGCTACAATGTATCCTCCAATCACTAGTGCAGTGTTTTTCTTTTTTTGCAGGTGCTTCGGTGAGGACACTTGCATCACCATCCCTGACATAGAGGCGGTTGTGATGGTGCTGCAGCCCAGCGAACCCAGGATAACCATCACTGGACTGAAACGACACAGTCTACCGGCTTCTGACCTCAGGGCTCCTGGCGGTGTTGCACTTTTCCAGGAGCTCCACATCATCAGCACAGTCACCAGAGTAGACGCTGCTGCACAACACACAGGTAAGATAGTGTCAAATCAAATGCCACTTGCAAGAATAACAAAAGACTGTATCAGGGCTGCAAATTACGACTGTTTTGATATCACAATCATCAACAGTCTTAACGATTAGTCGACTCTCCTATTCAGTGGCTCTAATTTAGCCACCGGCTTTTAAGTTTCAGCTTGAAATATTTTAGGCATGTGCTAACTAACAACAATGACTACTTCATTCAGAAATACTTATTCAGTGTTGGTGCTAGGAATCTTCAGAAATGGGGTCGCAGGCACCCCATGAAGTCATAAAAATGGGGTCCCACTTTTTTGTAACCGTTGTGAAAACAAATGATAAACGTATGCATTATCCTGTTGTATCTCACATTCTATATTGTGTTTTGGAAAAAGGTTGTCATAAACGTTACTTCATTCGTTAAAAAATAACACAAAAGAAAACAAATGCAGTATTTGTGATAGATAAAACTTTCGGCGAATCAAAATTTAAGAAACTGTACCGGAAAGTGCATAACTTTGAAGTCGACCAATAATATAAATAAAGTTCCTTGGGTAATTAATGTAAACTCACTTTACCGGTATGTTTTAGCGCCTTCATGGTGAGTTTACTGACAGATATAAGTAAGAACTTTACACTACTTTATATTAGAAATGGTAGTAAAACATGTACTACTAAAACATTTTGATAGATTTTTGAGCGCCGTGTGTAATGTTCTATATTTTCAATGGAACATTTATGTTGGTGTTGTTTACTTGAGACTTATCTCTTATGTTTGATAGCCATCTACTGGTCACACTTATAATTACACCCTGTACAAAATAAAATAGGGTAGCGTCCCGGAAGAGTTGGTACTGCAGGGAATTCTGGGTATTTGTTCTGTAGTGTTTATGTTGTGTTGCGGTCCAAATATTCTCCTGAAATGTGTTTGTCATTGTTGTTTAGTGTGGTTTCACAATATGTTTTTTTTGTTGTTGTTTTTGTCTTAAAAAAATACAATCATGTGTGTTTCCGGACTGTATCCCTGCAGACTGTATTGATCTATATTGATATATAATGTAGGAACCAGAAATATTAATAACAGAAACAAACAACCCTTTTGTGCAAATGAGTGTAAATGGGGGAGGGAGGTTTTTTGGGTTGATGCACTAATTGTAAGTGTATCTTGTGTTTTTTATGTTGATTTAATTAAAAAATATATATTTTTTGTTTTGTTTTAATTTCTTGTGCGGCCGGTACCAATCGATCCACGGACCGGTACTGGGCCGCGGCCCGGTGGTTGGGTACCACTGGTTTATACGGCCACCCTTAGTGTGACATGTATGGCTGTTGATTAAGAATGCCCTTCTTTCAAATATACATGGGATGTTTAAAATCAATATTATCATTAAAATTGGTTATGAAAATACAGAATGACGGTTTTTCTTGACATCTTCAATTTAAGACCATTTTCACCCCTTCCAACGCTTCATAAGCATTGAGATGGTCAAGCTCAATCTTATAGTCTGGAAGATACGGTAAACGAAACGCGCCGTAATCGGTAAAAAAAAAGAGTTGGTACTGGAGGGAATTCTGGGTATTTGTTCTGTTGTGTTTATGTTGTGTGTGTCATTGTTGTTTAGTGTGGTTTCACAATATGGCACATTTTATGACAGTGTTGGCGGTGTTTATACGGTCACCCTTAGCGTGACATGTATGACTGTTGAGTAAGAATGTCCTTCTCAGTTACACATGTGATGTTTAAAATCATCCCATGTATAAACTTCCGGAATTTCGCGTCCTTTCTCAATTCAATATGTAAAAAGACACAAAAAGTGCGTTAATGCCAACACTGCTTATTTATACTGTAACTTTAAGGAGGACTTACTTGGATAGCAGACGCGCTAGCCGACGCTAGCCGCCAACCGCACGGATGATCGGGTGAAGTCCTTCGTCGCGCCGTCGATCGCTGGAACGCAGGTGAGCACGGGTGTTGATGAGCAGATGAGGGCTGGCTGGCGTAGGTGGAGCGCTAATGTTTTTATCATAGCTCTGTGAGGTCCGGTTGCTAAGTTAGCTTCAATGGCGTCGTTAGCAACAGCATTGTTAAGCTTTGCCAGGCTGAGAATTTAAAACAAATTTACATTATTGCAATCAGTTGATAAAACATTGTCCTTTACAATTATAAAAGCTTTTTACAAAAATATACTGCTCTGCTTGCATGTCAGCAGACTGGGGTAGATCCTGCTGAAATCCTATGTATTGAATGAATAGAGAATCGTTTTGAATCAGGAAAAAATCGTTTTTGAATCGAATCGTGACCCCAAGAATCGATATTGAATCGAATCGTGGGACACCCAAAGATTCACAGCCCTAGTATCTGTCCTTTTAACCGTGACTCATTTGGTCAAAGTCCATTGGAAGAGTTTGTTATAGTACGACAAAATGGCCGAAATTCTGTTCGTTTTCAGGTATGGGTTCTTGAGACCTTTCCGTGCGTACCGTCATGACGAACGTCGCCAGCGATTTTTGTGTCGATACGTGAAACTGGTGGGGGAGGCAATTTTTTACTCATTTTAAAGGTGGCGCTAGAGAGACAATTTTAAAAAGCTATCTAGCTTCCTTAAAAAGAAAATCTTAGAAACCTGGAACATAAGTGTATAGACACATTTTAGCTGGCGGACTTTAGCTAAAATGACAGTCAAAGCTATGTTTCACATAACTTAGCTAGCTAACTAATAAGCTAACTATATTACCGAGGACCACCACATCTTCCAGATGTCTGACATGCCTCTGCTTTTAATAGTCCCGCATCACAGACCTACTGGCATGAAAGGTAAGATTATAGATTTTCGTCAACAATGTAAAGGTGCATTGTTGTAGTTATATAACTATGCCAACATCTGCCAAGGCTAAATAATCTTAAACATGGCTGTCTGACTGGACTTCATCCAAAACGTGTCAACAAATGTAGCTTACCACCACCATGTGTGAATGTGGAGTGAATTAATGATGGATCCTCAGTTCTCTGCGAAGCCCTTTGAGTGTCTAAAAAAGTGTTATATAAATCTAATCCGTTATTATTAGTATTATTGTCAGTGGTTGTATACCCATACAACCGCCTGCTTGGTACCATATGACGTAGCCCCAATGTAAGCGGAGTCTTATGGTGGAAAGTAAAAGTAAAGATTTGTATTCTCTCTTACAGTTCATCATCACATGTTCCGCCCTGCTACACTTTCAAGGGAGTCGGTATGACTATGATATAGTTCGTAAATACCCTTTTTGACAAACACCATCATGCTTTTGTACTCGGCAGCAGAAATGACCAAAATCATTCAGTACACCTCTGGGGGGAAAAAGTAAAAAATAAAATAAAATACTTGAGCTCCCATCAGTTTGCTAGTTGCTTTGTGACAAATTGACAAATAGATATTGCCCTTATGATTCTGAGTATGGGAAATTCTCCACACCTTATTCAGACCACAATTTAAGGCCTTGGCACCCATGTAGTACAAACTGGGTTTTGTTTTTTTGTGTTACTGTTTTTGCCTGATTTTGGTATTTGTATCTGTTGTACTACTCATTATTTTACTTTGTCAAAAAAAACAATTGTGCCACAGTCATTTAAAAAAAAAAATCTAGTGGTTACTTTTGCACCACACTGGATGAGAACATGTGCAATCTTGACAAATACAAAGTCACACACTCTAACATTGCACTGGTGCTTTTATTGGCCTTCTGCAATGTCACAATTTATTTCTGACCACATTTGCATTCATTTTCTCCACCATATTGATGACGCGAGATATGCACCACGCTGCAAAGTCTTCTCGGAAAAAAATCCCAAGGTTTTGATTTGGGTTCAGGTCTGGACTATGTGGTGTATGATCCCTGAACCACTCGTTTACAGTTTGAGCCTAATGGATCCTGCCTTTGCAATCTTGGAATAAGCCCTTACTATCAAGGATGAAAAAAATCTATTGATAAAATGACCTGGTCATTCAGTACCGTACATTTCCGGGCTGTAGAGCGCACCAGTATTTAAGCCACACCCACCAAATGTTTGAAGAGATAAAAATGTTTAATAATATCATCGGCACTGGACCATAAGCTGCAAAAGATTTGTAAATGTTTATTTACATACCTTAATTGTTTCCAAACAGTACCTGACACACGGCAGTAAAACGGTTTATCAAACAAAACAGAAGTCATTGTTCAAGTCATTGCTCTCCAATCAGCTAAACCAGACTAAATAACTCCACGATGACGTTTTGGTGAATTTACAAAACTGAAACAATAGAAAAAGAATGCCATTGTAAATGAATAATACTAACACAGACACTCGTAAACTTTTTAGCATATTCGCTAATGACGTTAGCTAGATTACAATACGATAGCACGTACAAATATGCATGAAAACACTCCTACAGGCATCACACATGAGACGGTTTAGTAAGTATGAATTGCTTTAGTTATATTGTGAAACTTACAAACGTTGCTTGGAGTGATGAAGAATCCTTTCGAGCAGAAACGCTATGGACGGTTTTACTCCCGGTTCAAAGCAGAAATAGGAAGTACATTTTCAACGGGCAGCACCTGCAATGAGCGAACCCATCCAAAATATGGTGCTATAGCACAAACAATAACTCACCTTTTCAGTGTCTAAGTCAACTTACATGAAAACTATTAGTTTGAATCCAAAACATTATGGCCGTTAGCAAAGTAAATACATAATTTAGCCGCAGTGTTTTATAAGCCACCAGGTGCAAAGCGTAGGAAAAAAGTAGCAGCTTATAATTTGGAAAAATAAGGTATATTAAGGTGACGTCTAGGGATGGGTACATTTGACATTTGAATTGATACAGTACCGGGAATGGATACCGGTACTCAACACTACTTATTTGCGGTGCTTTTGTGTGTGTTCAAACGTGTTATTAAATGTTCATTTAAATAAAACTATTTATTTATTTAATATTTAACACTGAGCTGTGTTGGTTAGGTGTTATGTTGTTTTCTTACACTCCTGTGTCTCATTTGCAAATACTATACTGTACTGTATTATACAGCAGACTTTACATGCAGGTAGTGTATGGACTTTGGTGTATTGCCTGGCCAGGAAGTAGTCTTTGCCATTAAGTCGAATGTGCCATTCGTCTTTTGTTGAGCCCTACAAAGTGTATGTCCTGTAATTATTGTATTTATTACATAGTTTTGATTATCCAATTAAAAGGTGTTGAAGTTGCCATGTAAAATCGCTATGGCCAATTGGTCGCATGACTATAGCAAATCCAGTATAAATTAGCATCGAGCTAGCGCATTTTGAACGGTGGAGCCTTACTATACTTTTAAGGGGCCTTCTTCTTGCTTGGCATGGAAAATTGTACCATTACCGAGAGGCAGTCCAACTGAGTCCACCTTGAGTGCTTGACTGCTTGTTTCCCGCTCATAAAACCGTTTGATTTGACGTAAATCGGTACGCGGTTGTACCAACGGACTTCAGTAGGTACCTATAAAAGTGCCAAATTCTTGTTGTGACAACATTCCTTGGGACACTTTAGCAATCCCAACCCTGTTTGCTTACTTAAATCCAGGTTATGGTCTTTGTTTTTTGGCCAGCTGTGCATCGTAACCGTTTTTTTTTTAGCTTCAACTCCAGAGAAGAGCCCTCTTTTCTCCAGCTGTAAAATGTAGTTTAAGCTAAAGTATTTGTCGTAAAGAAACGCTCACATAGCCATTTTGTGCAGTGGGGCTTTCTGGCCGCCCATGTCTTGTAGAACCTCTCACGTACTAATTGTGTACTGATGTCCCTGTAGCTTTAGACCTGAACCTTGGCGTCAGTCAACGAAACCATGGACAAAAGAGTATTTAAAAATTGTCTTGTCCCTGACCACCGTGGCAGGAACATCCCAACTCGGCTTGACCCCGCAGCTAATTAGGGGGAGATTAGAGCCAGGGAGGTTTGAGCCCTCCATTGCGAATAATGCAGGGAAGGAAGCAGGGCAGAAAAGAGCAGTGCTTTCGGATGTTGGAGGAGTTCTTTCCCTTGGTGAAATAGAGACGGCAGCTGGGAGAAGTGATTAGCTGGAAGCTGCAGAAAAGAAACAGTTGGAAAGAAAGCGACCGACAGATAGAGAACATGTGGGGGACGCACACAAGATGAAGTTCCCCTAATGAGATTTGAGAATTAAAGGATTTAAAATACATCTTATTTTAGTCCATCCAATACATTTCTTTTAGACCGTCTTAATCATTCATTGTGCTTTTGGTTGCCTATCATTTCATTCATTTACTGACAACTCGCAGCTGCTTTATTCCCTCGGTCTATCTGTTATGGCTTAGTCTGATATTTTTTCCCAAGGCCGGTCAAAGTCTTCAAGTCATTTACTCACTCATCATTAGGATTGGGAATCGAGCATCTAGGAACGAGCTCCTACATTAACATTTTTAAACGATTCCTATTTCCGTTGTGCAGACATCACGTCTTTCAGCACATACACAATGTTGACATCTATAGTTATATTTTGATCAAGACGGGGAAAACACGCTTTTCGTAAACGGCGCTTACAACTGCAACAAACATCAGTAGATGGCAAATTAAATCATGAAATGCAACCTTACCTGATCAAAAACGACGCTTATTCATCCGGGTGAGTCTTGAAGGCAATGTTCTTTGAGTCAGCAACACACAAAGCAGTTGTAGAACTCCATGCTTTTCCAAGTTTCCATCTTTTGTGTCGTGTAGAATGGCGTCTGGAGCACACGAGAGTTTGATATGTTTGGGAACTCCACAGACTAATAATCCTTTATCACTCAACACATCTTTTTTTTGATAAAGTATAGGGATGTATTCCATTGCACAGTTGGATTGTTTACCAATATCTGCTTTTTGCAGGAATATATAGGCCCATCTGAGCTTGGTTGACCACCACTGGTTTTCACTTCCGGGAAGAAATAACTTGTCGGAATACGAGCAATACTTACCACAGAGGTGGCTAGCAGCTAATTGTATCCCCATACACCGTGTAGAGCAGGGGTGCCCACACTTTTTCTGCAGGCGAGCTACTTTTCAATTGATCAAGTCGTGGGGATCTACCTCATTCATATATATAATTTATATTTACTTATTTATGAAAGATATGTTTTTGTTAACAAGTTAAAGGTGTTTAATGATAATGCAAGCATGTTTAACACATATAGTTAATATTGTTAATAAATTAAAGGTGTTTAATGATAATACAAGCATGTTTAACACATGTAGTTAATATTGTTAACAAGTTAAAGGTGTTTAAAGATAATACAAGCATGTTTAACCTCATATAGTTAATATTGTTAACAAGTTAAAAGGTGTTTAAAGATAATGCAAGCATGTTTAACACATATAATTAATATTGTTAATAAGTTAAAAGGTGTTTAATAATAATACAAGCATGTTTAACACATATAGATTCCTTTCTTTCATGAAGACAATAATATAAGTTGATGTATTACCTGATTCTGATGACTTGCATTGATAGGAATCAGACAGTGGTGCTGATAACGTCCGCATTTTCAAATGGAGGAGAAAAAAAGTCCTCCTTTCTGTCCAATACTATATGAAAGGTTTTTGGCATCTTATTTGTCCAGCTTCCGTACTCCTTTGTATACACTTTACAAGAAATACATTGGCAGCAAACTCCGTAGCTTGCTAGCTTGTGCACGCCAGCTTTCTGAGATTCTTATTTTGTTAGCGCAGGCAGGATGAAGCAGAGCTTTTATTGTGCAACTGTGCAGTCGGTCTTTGGAGTTTTGACGACAGGTACGGCGCCAGAGTCTGTTGAAATAAAAAGTGTTTCTCGCCTTCCTGTCGGTAATTTTTTCTTAATAAAGAGCTGGCAGCAGCCAGCATCATCTCAGAGGAGCCTCGGGTGCCGTGAATGTCAATCAAGTGATGAAAGTGACGCCATAGTGAAGATTTATGATCGCTCATTTTTTGGACTATTTTTTTAATGCCTGGCTGGCGATCGACTGACACACCCTCCACGATCGACCGGTAGCTCGCGATCGACCGGTAGCTCGCGATCGACGTAATGGGCACCCCTTGTGTAGAGCCTCTCCCCTAAGTCAATAATCCTCCATTGAGGGGAATAAACTAGATTTAGTATTGTTATCACTGGACGAGGCTAAACATCTTACACACAGAGAAAAAGCAAGCAGGAGCTTGCAAGCTTATCGCTAAGCTATCCACCAAATAACCCAAGAAAGTTAAAGTTAAAGTCCCAACGATAGTCACACACACACTAAGTGTGGTGAAATGATCCTCTGCATTTGACCCATCCCCATGTTCACCCCCTGGGAGGTGAGGGGAGCAGTGAGCAGCAGCGGTGGCCGCGATCGGGAATCATTTTGGTGATTTAAACTCCCAATTCCAACCCTTGATGCTGAGTGCCAATGGGTCCCATTTTTATAGTCTTTGGTATGACTCGGCCGGGGTTTGAACTCAAGACCTTTCAGTCTCAGGGCGGACACTCTAACCACAAGGCCACTGAGCAGGTGGTTGATGGTTAACAAACTTTAAGAAGTGTAGATGGAAGTGCGTTACAGCAAAACGTAAACAATTATTAACAGGAAATTAACAAGTAGATTCATAGGAATCGAGAGAGTCGATAAAAGAAGAATAACTTTTGGACTCGGCCAAACATACGCGTAAGAAGAAGGCTGATCGATTCATAAATCAGTAGTGTTGATACCAATGATCGTTACGAGAGTGATTAGATCGACAATTTTGTATGTCCAAAAGCTTTTTCTTGTTGTTTTTGTTAATGTTTACAAATTCTGGAAATTATTCCCTGGACAGTAGGAGGAGTTTGAGGGTAAAAAACTAATAATTTCAATGGGTAGTTATTATTTTTGTTTAGTTATTGTGTACTATTGACTTTGTTTGGCTCCAACAATTGTATGCAATGAAAGAGAATACGGAACTAGTTTAAATATTTTGTTCATATTGTTATACTGTCAGTAACACTCACCGTAAATACATTTTAAAAAACTACAGTTACTACAGGACGATTTCACTCATTCGATATCGGGCAATTTCCATCCATCCATCCATCCATTTTCTACTGCTTGTCCCTATCGGGTCACGGGGGGTGCTGGAGCCTATCTCAGCTGCATTCGGGAAGAAGGCAGGGTACACCCTGGACAAGTCGCCACCTCATCGCAGGGCCATCGGGCAATTTCATTCATTGATATCGATATCGGAATTGGCAGCATAAAACCTGATTGCAACATCCCAATCTCTAACACACAAACAAAGGTTATGTGTAAATGTATTTTTCATGAGGTTTTCAAAAATAAAGTGAAACTTGTGCAAAAGTCTACTCCTATGGAAATAAACTTCATAACATTTACAGGTGAATATCATGCAAAGGTTTGTTTATTCCATTAATATATTTACAAGGTGAAACTCATATATGACATAGGCTCATACAATGCAACTCAAGATTTTTAAGACTTATTTTGATATAATTTTGATGATTATGGCTTACAGCTTATGAAAACCTCGGTTTGGAAATAAAAGAAAAATAAGCCATTATCAAAATTATAACAAATAAAGGCTTGACATACTGTATCTTACTTTGCATGCAATGAGTTTATATTGCATATTAGTTTCACATTTGAAGTTAAATTGCTGACATGAATGAACTGGAGCACGATATTCAAACATTTTGAGTTTCACTGGCATATTCAAGTTCTAAGGATTGATATTTTCTGTAATACTACCTGGAGTGTTATGTGTACAGGAGGAGGAGATGGCACAGACAACAGGGGCGTAGTATTAAGCTCTATTTATTTATATATATGCCCTATATATATATATATATACAAACGTTTGTAAATAACAAATAATAATATTAAACTAACAGGGGAATGGAGTGTGACTAAATCCAACAGTGTATGGTGTGTGACAATGTGTGGGAATTAATTGCTCAGTGTTACCGTGAGTGTTGAGCGAGAGGCATGTCCAAAAGGGCAGGGCAGGCTTGTAGATCCGAGAGACAGGCAGGAAGTCGTGGGCGATTGAGAGGCGTGAAAAGGTCCGTATCCAGGCAGGAGGTCGAGATCCAAGAGGCAGCCAGAGAACCAGAAGGGAACACAGGGGAAGACGAGACACACTGCTTGTCACGCGAGAACGGAGGGTTGCTGCAAGATACGACAATGGGGACACGGGACCATTCCAACACGAAGAGGGAGAAACACAGAGAAAGAGTATATCATAGAGCTAGACAGGTTTGGCCCACTGTACAGGACAGGTAGCTACGTTCTGGCCCGGGATAGCAGGTTGTGCAGGCTTATGAAGGCGGTCCTCTGATCAGCCGCAGGTGCGCTGATTGCTGGTGATTGATTGCAGTCGCTTGCTACCGCCGGACTGACACGCGCTTGGCGCGCTCCTGGAAGTGCGCTCCTAGAGTTGCGCTCTATAGAGCGCAAAAAAAGTGCGCATTGGGATGCGCCGGGGCCGTCACATGAAGCCTCTTAAAATAATTGGTATCAAGAATCGTTGGGAACCTGAATCAGAATCGTCCAAATTCAAACCCTACTCATGATTGTGCTCGATATTTGGACCTTATTGTGTCAGATGTTTTACTTTTGCTTCAAAAAGTATTTTTAAATATAATATGACTCTAATAGGGCCTCATCTTTCTTTCTTCTTGGAGGGTTGTATCCCCCTTATGGACCACATTATTATCTTTACACAGTGCCTGCATCTTTATAGCCATCTTATGTAGTGTACATCAGGGTTCAGGGGATCAGCAGTTTTGGCCAATTTAAAGAATCGAAAAAAAACATAATTTTGTATTTTTTGCAGTCCATGGTGTAAAGGGGTCTTATCATGATTTTGTTTCTATTTTCAAAAGAATATATACTCTATATAACATGTAATGATGGTTCTTTGGTCAAAAGTTTGCATAGATTTTGCTGTTAAGACCTATCTTGAAGCCAATTTTTGACTGCCTTCAAAAACGGTTTGTTTTGAGTGTAGGATGTAAATGAAGCCCTCCAGCTTTGTTACTACAGTAGTTGTTTTCTGATTTGTTTTGCTATGACTGTGTGGAATATAGACACCAGTGATCGCCACCACACATCTCATTTTTACTTGAATTTCACCACAAAAGCAAACAAACAACAAAGCATTTTCCTTCTTTGGGTTTCATCATCGACATGATGTTGTAGCCCAGCCGGTTTTGCACAAATTTAAATATGTTTGGGTACATTTGTACAGTACAGTATATGGATGATATTCCAAATGGACCGTTTGGAGGAAGTAGGTAGGAAGACACGATTGTTTTATAAATATCTTATATATTATATATATATTTATAAATTACATCATTGTAGCGCTGTGTCTCGCTTTTTATTGATCTCTCTAAAGCTTTTGCCACTGTAGACCATGCTGATTTAAAACGCGGACTGTTTCTTATTGGACTGTCAGAATATATGCTCGCTTGGTTTTCAAATTATTTAACACAGTACCCAGTGTATTAAATACGAGGTCCTTTGTTCAGAGTTGATCACGGTTTATAAGGGAGTGCCTCTGGGATCTGTTTTGGGGCCCCTCTTATTTATCTTGTACATCAATGATCTCGAACAACATTTCTCTGATGCTAATATGCATTTTTATGCTGACAATACTAGTATTTATTGCTCTGGATCATCTCTTGAATAGGCTGTTAATTCCCAGCAGAAAGCTTATTTATTGACTTAAAACTGGTTCTCAATACTGACAAGACAAAACTTATGCTGTTCTCCAAACATAGGCAGTGTCCACTCTTGAAGGGAATGCCATAGAAGTGGTGCATGAATATAAATACCTTTGTGACTCCCTCACTTTTAAACATTTTATTGATAAACTGGTGAAGAAACTAAAACTTACATTGTTTAGTTTTTTTATGTAATAAGAGATTATTTTCTTTTGGTGTAAAAAAGTGCCTTGTCTCTGCCACATTTGTATCTGTGCTAGATTATGGTGATCTTGTTTAATGAATGCTACTCATTCCTGTCTTCAGATGGTGGGCTGTGTTCACCATGCTTCTTTGAGGTTCATCACAAACTGTAGAGCCATCACCACTGTGACTTGTACTCTCGGGTGGGATGGCCTTCTCTGTCCATTAGGAGACAGTGTCATTGGTACACTTTAATTTACAAGGCTCTTCTGGGACTATTGCCCGATTACATTTGTACATTGATTACGCAGAGAAGTACGGACTCTTATGCACTGAGATCCAATGATCAACTGTTGCTCTCTGTTCCTTTTGCTCGCACTGAGCTGGGGAAAAAAGCTTTAGTCTATGCAGCTCCTTGGCTTGGGCTTGGAACATGTTACAAAGAGACTGGAAGATGACTGAATTTAAATTTAAATGCTTTTAAATCTAAACAGATAATTTGAAGCAGCCTCAGTTATCTGTAACTGCTTTACTTGATACCAATCCTGTCATTTTAATGTGAATGTAGTTTTATGTGTAACTTTGCTGCCTCTTGGTCAGGACTCCCTTGAAAAAGAGTTTTTTTAATCTCAATAGGATTATTTTCCTGGTTAAATAAAAGTTAAAGATAGGTTGATTGGCAACACTAAATTGGCCCTAGTGTGTGAATGTGAGTGTGAATGTTGTCTGTCTATCTGTGTTGGCCCTGCGACGAGGTGGCGATTTGTCCAGGGTGTACCCCGCCTTCCGCCCGATTGTAGCTGAGATAGGCTCCAGCGCCCCCCGCGACCCCGAAGGGAATAAGCGGTAGAAAATGGATGGATGGATGGATGGAATAAAAAACATATATATACATATATATATTAATATATATATATATATATATATATATATATATATATTCATATTAATATATATGTATATATATATATATATATATATATATATACATATATATATATATATATATATATATATATATATATATATATATATATATATATATATATATATATATATATATATATATATATATATATATATCAGTGGCGTGCAGTCACTAGAGGCAGGGGAGGCACGGCCTCACCTGCCATCATGGAAAGAAAAAAAAAGGAAAAAGAAAAAAAAATAATTAATTGTTATATGTATCCAGTGATTAAACTAAAGTTATTTTCCATTTAACTTCACCAGTTTTAGATTATTTTTATTTTTATTTTCACATTTGCCGTTCAAATACTGAGAAGAGACGGTGATCAGCAACAGATCAGCAGCCAGTTGAGGCACGTCACTGATTTGTGCCTCAACATGGATTGTGCGCTATGACTCGGCTAACTGCTGGCCTGCTGTGCAGTGAGACCGTATTGCTATATGAATTATATTATACATTTCCATAGTTTAGTTAGCTGAGGTATATAATGTACAGTGTATTTTGTCAACAACTGTATGTGTGTAACGTATTTATTGTGCTGAGCGATCATAAAACTGGAGACTCGTCTCATAACCCCGCCTCCTGGTGCCAAGCACCTCCGCCGCAGAATGCACCGCCCGACGGGAGCGCCACACCAACCAAAGCCCGCACCCAAACCCTCCACGTGCAAGACCGAATCCACCCAAAAAAAGTCACTTAACAAGAAGCCAAAAAGTGCAAAAACAACAATGCTCGCGCGGCGCGCCGGAGGAGCCGTGAACAGGGACACAACATTAGGTACACCTGCAGACTGCAGCGCGGATTTCATATTTCATTCATTCACAACTCTTCCAACATGAACACCACTGCTCCCGCACTTATAAGTAAAGGTATGACCATAATAACGTTTTTTTTATTAAATGTGCTTTTTTGTGTGCTACAGTTTGTAAGTGTAAAGTTAAAGTTAAGTATACCAATGATTGTCACACACACACTAGGTGTGGTGAAATTTGTCCTCTGCATTTGACCCATCACCTTGCTCACCCCCTGGGAGGTGAGGGGAGCAGTGGGCAGCAGCGGCGCCGTGCCTGGGAATAATTTTTGGTGATTTAACCCCCAATTCCAACCCTTGATGCTGAGTGCCAAGCAGGGAAGAATGCTGGTATGAGCTTTTAAACATAACCCGTTAACTGCTGCCAATCAAATGGTGAATAAGATACTCTTTAGGGTTCATATGTTTGTAAAACTGACTGTGATGAAGTCAGTGCCTCACCTGACATGAACCTTACCGCACGCCACTGATATATATATATATATATATATATATATATATATATATATATATATATATATATATATATATATATATATATATATATATATATATATATATATATATATATATATATATACAGTGGGGCAAAAAAGTATTTAGTCAGCCACCCATTGATTGTCAATGGGTGGCTGACTAAATACTTTTTTGCCCCACTGTATATACACACAGATGGAGCCCTGACTGACCAGGCACTGCTAAGAATGGTTTGTAGTACACTATATTTCCAAAAGTATTTGGCCACCCATCCAAATGATCAGAATCACTTGGCCCGGCCACAGGTGTATAAAATCAAGCACTTAGGCATGGAGACTGTTTTTACAAACATTTGTGAAAGAATTGGCCTCTCTCAGGAGCTCAGTGATTTCCAGCGTGGAACTGTCCAATCGTGAAATTTCCTCTCTCCTAAATATTCCAAAGTCAACTGTCGGCTTTATTATAACAAAATGGAAGAGGTCCGTAACAACATCAACTCAGCCATGAAGTGGTAGGCCACGTAAACTGACAGAGAGGGGTCAGGCGATGCTGAAGCGTATAGTGCAAAGAGGTCGCCGACTTTCCGCACAGTCATGTGCTACAGAGCTCCAAACTTTATGTGACCTTCCAATTAGCCCACATACAGTATGCAGAGAGCTTCATGGAATGGGTTTCCATGACCGAGCAGCTGCACCAGTGCACAAAACAAGGTCCATAAAGACATGGATGACATAGTCTGGTGTGGATGAACTTGACTGACCTGCACAGAGTCCTGACCTGAATCCGATAGAACACCTTTGGGATGAATTAGAACGGAGACTACGAGCCAGGCCTTCGTGACCAACATCAGTGTGTGACCTCACCAATTGCGCTTTTGGAAGAATGGTCGAAAATTCCTATAAACACACCATGAAACCTTGTGGACAGCCTTCCCAGAAGAGTTGAAGCCGTAATAGCTGCAAAAGGTGGACCGACATCATAATGAACCCTATGGGTTAGGAATGAGATGGCACTTCAAGTTCATATGTGAGTCAAGGCAGATGGCCAAATACTTTTGGCAATATAGTGTACCTGACAGTACCTGGGTTTTGCCAGGTGAAAGGCAGCGAGTATAGCAGGTATTGTTTACTGGTAAGGGCTACATAAAACATCACTAAAAACGGATTTGAAAATGAAAGCAAAAGTCAAATTTTTCACTGTTGTACTGCTGAAAAATACACACCTCGCCGTGGTGCTGCCTGTGCTCAGTAAAAGCACATGAAGGGAATTAGTGCTGGCTTTGTCTTTCATCCGTGAAAGGAACTATTTTTGATCAGACTAGATGAAGGCTTGCCTCACGTTTAAAACTGTATTTTGGTATTCATGAGTTACACCTCACTCTCTCTCACAAAACCCAAATAGCCCTCAAAGAAAGCCAGTATTTACACAAAGTCTCTCATCCATCTGCTCCACTACGCACACGCACGTGCACACACAACACGGATACAGCTTCAGAGGCTGTTAAATGGGCATAGCTGCTTCACATCCTTGGGAGGGGGACGGTGAGGCGGAGAGCTGGGTCAGGATGCAAGTACTTAAGCGAGCAAGCTGAGAGAGCCAGCAATTGCTGTCTGAGGGGACTCGTTACTGCAGCAGCTCATGGCGGTGTGTAGTGACGAGTAATTGGAATGGACGACTCGGAGAAGGTGTTTTGTGATCTGCACTGTTGGAATTATGGCTCTCTAACGTTTGCAGAGACCTCCCTGAGGAGCGCCTCGGGGCGGCATGACAGAATCACACCTAAACCTGCACAAAGTCCTGCCATGTGACCATTTGACAATCTATTCAATTACAGGTGTGACTTCAGATCTTCTTATTAGACGTGCGTGTTTGCAGGTCAAAGACGAGGCACTCTGGAGGAGATCATCCATAACTTGGACTACTGCGATATTCTGGTAATAGGCGAGGAGTTGAACCCTGCACAGGAGTCACTCCAACTGGGGCGCAGCATTCTGCTTGGGAAACACCTCGATGCCACCAACTCCACATCCGGGATGTCCATATATGGTTCGTTACCGTGGTGTGGAAGTATGAGTATGAGTATGAGTAGGCCTGGGCTGATAACTTATATTGCTGGAGATTGTCCCAAAAATCATTGCTGATAACAACATTGTTGTGAGCATTATTTTCATAGCAATTTAAGCACTAACGTAGGTAGTGCCTTTTCAAATTTAATTTAAGTGCCACCAAATTCAATATAAATTGGCCAGAATATGATTTGAAATAGTCACATTCCCTTAACATGATAAAAAAAATATGTCTTCCGTGTAAAGATTACCCAGCAGGCACGAGACATTAAAACAAAGTTGAGAACTTGTTGAATTAGGTCCTGACTAGGGTTGTACGGTATACTGGTATTAATATGGTACCGCGATACTAATTTATCATATTCGGTACTATACCGCCTCTGAAAAGTACCAATCCCGTCGTCGTCACGTCGTGTCATTGCTAGTTTACGAGCAGACGAGCATGTTCGGCAGCGCACAATCACAGAGTACTTACGAGCAGACACAGTGTGTGGACCGAAAAGGGAGAACGGACGCATTTTGGCTTAAAAACTAACGATAAAGGTGAAGTTATAACTAGGGATGATGTTTGATAAGAAATTATCAAGCCCATTATCGAATCCTCTTATCGAACCGATTCCTTATCGATTCTCTTATCGATTCTCTTATCGATTCTCTTATCCAATCGAGATAGGTTGTTGTATATGGGAAAAAACACAATATTTGGTTTAACAAAAGCTCACTTTTATTTTATAAGAAAAAACTGAAATAAAATAAATAAATACCCCCCTAAAAAAAAAAAAAAAAAAAAATATTGACTGTTGTTACCCAAAGTATATTAAGTGGGATTTTTCAGAAAAACAAATATATACAGTAACACAAAAACAACCTGTCTCTGTGATCACTATAGGTGTATAAATAATAATATAGTGTTAAATAAAATCAGTCCCTTGGGCACAAAACTGAAAATAATACAGCTCTCCAAAAAGTGCACTTCTGCTGCTATTGGAACATACTAACTACACACACAGGCAGACAGCTAACAAACAATCCAAGACGTCTAATAAAGTTCCAAAGCAGATTAATCCATTTAGGCTCTTTATTGTTGTTGATCTTGCTTTGTCTTTTCCTATCTTTACTTTTGTCTTGCACTGGACTGTTATTTTTTTTCTTAAACTGAAATACACACAATGACAAATGTATAAGCTATGTGATTCAATTAACATACTGAAATTTAATACACAATATATAAATATTAGCTTCACACAAATATACAGTACTATCATCAAACAAATACTTCTGAGTGTTGAAACTATTTCGATGGTGGATATACACGACTAGCAGCCATTTTAAGTCCTCAAATCATCCATTGAAACAGTGCACAAAAATCATTTTTCAATAAACATCTTACTATCAAATGTAACCACTTCCCACCTTAATATTGAGTTACATAAACAAGTTAAACAGTTTACTTACAGCCTTATCTTTTCCAAGGCTTGTAAGAGCTAACACAACTTGTGTACTTCTCAATTAACTGACGTCGTCAACCCGGAAGTGCCCAAACTATTGACGCATAGTATTTTCATATTGCCACAAGGTGTCAGTAAGAGTACAATCAAATGGGCATAATATTGCCCATTTGGAATTCGTTCCCAGGGATTCGAACAAAGAACCAACTCTTTTTCTTTACTATAGTGGCCTCGATAACGGGAACCGATTCTCAAAAAGGGATTCAAGTCCATGGAATCGGTTCTTTTCTTATCGAACAACCGGGAGAATCGGTTTAGAACATCATCCCTAGTTATAACACTGAAACGCCCTCAGGAAGAGGTGCTTTAAGACATGGCTAGCTAGGGGCTAAAGTACATCCCCGGTCTGCCGTGTTTTAACTACTTCTAAATCACTAATCCTCGCTTCCATGGCGACAAATAAAGTAAGTTTCTTACAAGTATCATCCCTGCAGGACGAGGAATAGCTAAACATGCTTCACTACACACCGTAGCTCACTGGCGTCAAAATGTAAACAAACGCCATTGGTGGATCTACACCTAACATCCACTGTAATGATACCAATTACAGGAGTGTATAGTCGATAGGACTATGATTACATCAATATTTTTTAGCACCACAAAATCTTCTTTCGTTTTTTTTACATTTATATTATGTTTATAAACTCAGGAAATATGTCCCTGAACACATAAGGACTTTGAATATGACCAATGTATGATCCTGTAACGACTTTGTATCGGATCGATACCTCAATTTGTGGTATCATCCAAAACTAATGTAAAGTATCAAACAACAGAAGAATAAGCGATTATTAAGTTTTAACAGAAGTGTAGATAGAACATGTTGAAAGAGAAAATAAGCAGATATTAACAGTAAACGAACAAGTAGATGAATAATTCATTTCCTACACTTGTCCTTAATAATGTTGACAAAATAGTAGAATGATAAATGACACAATATGTTACTGCATATGTCAGCAGACTAATTAGGAGCCTTAGTTTGTTTACTTACTACTAAAAGACAAGTTTTTTTGTATGTTCACTATTTTATTTAAGAACGAAATGAATGCAGCTGAGATAGGCTCCAGCACCCCCCACCACCCCGAAAGGAAGAAGCGGTAGAAAATGGATGGATGGATGGATGGATTGTTCTTCCATTGCAATAAGAAACATATGTTTAATGTACCGTAAGATTTTATGTTAAAATAAGACAATACTGCAATTTTTTGTGGTCCCCTTTATTTAGAAAAGTACCAAAAAGTATCAAAATACATTTTGGTACCAGTACCGGTACCAAAACAACACTAGTCCTGACATTGAGCAACTCAAACATAACATTAAGACAAGATGCTTTTTGACAACATTTAATCAATGTTGGGTTCTGACGTTGATTTGACTATTGAAATTTGATCATTTTCAAACGTGGATCCAATGTTGAACATCAACGTTGTCTCAATTTACAAATATAACTATTTCGCAACATTGTTTTGAAGTCAGTTTTAAAGAGCATGTGTGTATTATCAACATTGTATCAATGTCTTGTGCCTGCTGGGTAGCTGGGATTATCATTAGTGGGTAATACGAATCATAATACATCATTATCATGATTATTGATATTATTAGTAGTGTGTCTACTGGGATTTAAGTCTCCCCGTTTTTAAGACCTAGTGACGCCTTTGTTTCTAACTTTAATCAAGGGTCTTTGAACGCACCAGTTATGTACTATGAGATACAAAAAAACATAACATTGTAAAATGTATGTTTTGTTTATCTTTCTTCTCATCATTGTTCCAAAATGCTAGTGCAGTGTGTGAATGCGTAAAGGGGAGCTTTGATGACGTTACAAAGTGAAGTTTCCAATGTTAATGTCATTTGCATACTTCGGTTTATTCTTATTGCTGTCTCCCAACAGGTGTGGACTCCATGTCAAACTACGAAGAGGTGATCCGAGAGGTGCATTACTCCAACTGGCAACCTGCACAGTTAACAGAGAGGAGGTTCCGCCTCACATGCTCAGAGCTCAATGGACGCTACACCAGCAATGAGTTTAACTTGGAGGTCAGTGTAACAAATATAGGGCTCGAAAAGGGCATGTGATTTTGCAATGCAATGGTGGGGCCGCGGTACAGTACAGTGCACATACCTGTGGTAATGTGAGAGAGCGCACCAAACTCGATTAAAATGGATCTTACAAAATAAAAAAAAATCGAGGGACTGCACTGAGACAAAAAAAAAGTACAATTAGTGGAGTTGATCCATATGAGCAAGTCCAATGGACAAGAAATTTGAGTAAACTGCCGCCTTTGTCAAAACCAAACTTGTCTTTATGGAGTCAGTTTTTGTACCAGTGAAGAATTTCAGAATGCAAAGTCTGGAAGGTTATGAACTAAATTATATCAAATCAAATCAAATCAACTTTATTTATAAAGCACATTTAAAATTTACCACAGGGGTAGCCAAAGTGCTGTACAATGGGCAGGTTAAAAGATAATATGAGTACCGAGCAAACACAACACAACACAAACAGAACACGATAAAAAATAAATAAATAAAACATAAAAAACAGGTTCACAGCAGGTGTGTTATGGGGCGCCATTGCAGGATGGATATCACTCAGTGTTAAAAGCCAAGGATTAAAAGTATGTTTTTAAGAGAGATTTAAAAACAGGAAGAGAACACTCAGAGGTTGGTCGTTCCAGAGCTTGGGAGCAGCAGCGGCGAACGCTCTGTCACCTCTAAGCTTCAGCCTTGTGTCAGGGACCGTTAGTAGCAGCTGATCGGCTGATCTTAGGGATCGGGTGGGGCAGTAAGGCTGAAGGAGGTCGGAGAGATATGTTGGCGCGAGGTTGTTTAGACATTTAAAAACAAATATAATGAGTTTAAAGAACGGGGGGGGGGGGGGTAGCTGTGTACGTGATGAAGAACTTCAACTACAATGTGGTAAAAATATGTCTTTAGCTATTATCAATTCAATATCTTAGAACAGTGTTTTTCAACCACTGTCTAGTGTGCCATGAGATATTGTCTGGTTTGCCCTGGGAAATTATGCAACTTCACCTAATTGGTCCAAAAAATATTTTTTGCAAATCAGTAATTATAATCTGCAAATAATGTGCCGTTGCTTCGTGTTTGTGCTGTGTAGAGCTCCGCAGGGTAACCATGTAATACTCCATGTCAGTAGGTGGCAGCAGGTTAACTACCTGCTGCTTTGTATGTGTCGGGTGAGACGAGGATGGTTTGTTGTGATCCCAATATGCAGACCACAGCGGGAGGCAGTGTGCAGGTAAAAAGGTATGTAATGCTTAAACCAAAAGGAAAAAGAAAAGGTAATGAAGCATAGGGATTACTATGCAAAACAAAAGGAAAACTGAACTGGCTACAAAGTAAACAGAAACAGAATGCTGGACGACAGCAAAAACTTACGGCGTCCACAAAGTACATCCGTACATGACATGACAATCAACAATGTCCACACAAAGAAGGATAGCAACAACTTAAATAGCCTTGCTTGCTAACACAAAGCAGGTGCGGGGAATAGCGCTCAAAAGGAAGACATGAAACTGCTACAGGAAAACACCAACAAAACAGGAAGGGCCACCAAAATAACAGCACAAGACAAGAACTAAAGCACTACACAGGAAAACACCAACAAACTCCAAAGAAGACATGACGACCTGGTGGAGTTTAATTTTTTAACGTTTTCTGCTGGTGGTGTGCCTCCGGATTTTTTTAATGAAAAAAACATGCCTTTCCTCAAAAAAGGTTGAAAAACACTGTCTTAGAATGTATAACCATTGAAATAAGTCATGAAAAAAGCAAAAATGCACAGCTTCCACCTACTGACATGGAGTATTACATGGTTACCCTGCTGAGTTCTACACAGCACAGACACTAAGCAACGGCACATTATTTGCAGGTTATAATTACTGATTTGCAAAAAATATTTTTTGGACCAATTAGGAGAAGTTACATATTTTCCCACGGCACACTAGACAATATCTCACGGCACACTAGTGTGTCGCGGCACAGTGGTTGAAAAACACTGCTCTAAACAGCACCGACACTCAACAACGGCACATTATTTGCGAATTATAATTACTGGTTTGCATAAAATATTTTATAACCCAAATAGGTGTAATTATATAATCTACCACGACACACCAGACTGTATCTCACCGCACACTAGTATGCCACGGCACAGTGGTTGAAAAACACTGATCTGGGCATCTGTGTAAATGTTGCAAACAGCCCTTTAAAGTGGGTGTTTATTAATAACATGGTGCAGCGGGTTTTGGCATCAACAGGCTTAAACAGATTGCACTGTATTACACCATGCATCATTTTGCAATAGAGTATATGTGATGGACAGTTCCAAAATAAAAATGTGTTTTTAAATAACTTGTATCAAACAGTTTTAATATAAAATTACAAAGCCAATATTTGAATGTGACTTCCACCACCATAGTTGCATTGTTGCTCATGGAAGTCATCGTCTTCTTTCTTGAATGTGTTACGGGTTTTTTTTTCCCCCTCTTTTGTCCGTTTCTAAAATATTCTCTTTCTTTCACTAGGTGAGCATAATCCACGGTTCAGAGGTCGGGGAACGTGTCAGTCACAGCGCTGCTTCGCCTCAGTACATGCAGTTAGTCCACAATCCATCCATGATTCATGAGCTGTACCCTAGGCACAACTCAGGTAAGAAAACCCATCAGACCATGTTTGGTTTGGCTGAATCCTGTGGTGTCTTGGAATGTTATTGTTGTGTGAACTCTCTGAAGTCGAACATCTCGAAAAAATTAATTTGGAGCTCAAACTAAATTGTTTAAAAAAAAAGATATACCTCAAAAAAGTCAAGCAAACCATCAGTTTTACTTCAATAAATCTTGTGAGACTTCATCTGCTTTCTGTGATGCTACCACAGCAGCGTAGCAGTGATGGAACCCAAAGAAGAATGTTCAGTGCCTAGTAGTGTTGTCCCGATACCAATATTCTGGTACCGGTACTAAAATTATTTTGATACTTTTCGATACTTTTCTAAATAAAGGGGACCACAAAAAATTGCATTATTGGCTTTATTTTAACAAAAAAATCTTAGGGTACATTAAACATATGTTTCTTATTGCAATTTAGTCCTCAAATAAAATAGTGAACATACTAGACAACTTGTTTTTTAGTAGTAAGTAAACAAAACAAAGTCTCTTAAAGGCCTACTGAAATGAAAGTTTTTTTTATTTAAAAGGGGATAGCATGTCCATTCTATGTGTCATACTTGATCATTTCGCGATATTACCATATTTTTGCTGAAAGGATTTAGTATGGAACAACGACGATAAAGTTTGCAACTTTTGGTCTCTGGTAAAAAAAAGCCTTGCCCCTACCGGAAGTAGCGTGACGTCACCGGAGGAAGGGCTGCTCACATTTTCCTATTGTTTTCAAAGCAGCGAGAGAGATTCAAACCGAGAAAGTGACGATTACCTCATTAATTTGAGCGAGGATGAAAGATTCGTGGATGAGGAACGTGAAAGTGAAGGACTAGCGTGCAGTGCAGGACGTATCTTTTTTCGCTCTGACCGTAACTTAGGTACAAGGGTTCATTGGATTCCACACTCTCTCCTTTTTCTATTGTGGATCACGGATTTGTATTTCAAACCACCTCGGATACTATATCCTCTTGAAAATGAGAGTCGAGAACGCGAAATGGACATTCACAGTGACTTTTATCTCCACGACAATACATCGGTGAAGCACTTTAGCTACTGAGCTAACGTGATAGCATCGGGCTCAAATGCAGATAGAAACAAAACAAATAAGACCCTGACTGGAAGGATAGACAGAAGATCAACAATACTACCAAACTCTGGACATGTAACTACACGGTTAATGCTTTCCAGCTTGGCGAAGCTTAGCAATATTGTTGCTAACGACGCCATTGAAGCTAACTTAGTTACGGAACCTCGACAGAGCTATGCTAAAAACATTAGCTCTGCACCTACGCCAGCTCTCATCTGCTCATCACGACCCGTGCTCACCTGCGTTCCAGCGATCGAGGGTACGACGAAGGACTTCACCCGATCACCGATGCGGTCGGCGGCCCGTAGACGGAGGAAGTCAAGGTGAGGTCGGCGGCTAGGGCGTCTGCTATCCATCTCAAAGTCCTCCTGGTTGTGTTGCTGTAGTCCGCCGCTAATACACCGATCCAACCTATAACTTTCTTCTTTGCAGTCTCCATTGTTCATTAAACAAATTGCAAAAGATTCACCAACACAGATGTCCAGAATACTGTGGAATTTTGAGATGAAAACAGCTTTTTGTATTGGATTCAATGGGCTCCGAATACTTCCGCTTCAACCGTTGACGTCACGCGCAAACGTCATCATATCGAAACGTTTTCAGCCGGAAGTTTGCCGGGAAATTTAAAATTGCACTTTAAAAGTCAACCCGGCCATATTGGCATGTGTTGCAATGTTAAGATTTCATCATTGATATATAAACTATCAGACTGCGTGGTCGGTAGTAGTGGGTTTCAGTAGGCCTTTAATTTAGCTGCTGACATATGCAGTAAAATATTGTGTCATTTATCCATCTATTATTTTGTCAACATTATTAAGGACAAGTGGTAGAAAATGAATTATTCATCTACTTGTTCATTTACTGTTAATATCTGCTTACTCTCTCTTTTAACATGTTCTATCTACACTTCTGTTCAAATGTAATAATCACTTATTCTTCTGTTGTTTGGATGCTTTGTATTAGTTTTGGATGATACCACAAATTTGGGTATCAATCCGATACCAAGTAGTTACAGGATCATACATTGGTCATATTCAAAGTCCTCATGTGTCCAGGGTCATATTTCCTGAGTTTATAAACATAATATACATTGAAAAAAAACAAAAAAAGATGATGTGATGCCAAAAAATCTTGACGTAATCATAGTAGTATCGAGTAGATACGCTCTTGTACTTGGTATCATTACAGTGGATGTTAGGTGTAGATCCACCAATGGCGTTTGTTTACATTTTGATGCCGGTGAGCTACGGTGTGTAGTGAAGCATGTTTAGCTATTCCTCGTCCTGCAGGGATGATACTTGTAAGAAACTTACTTTGTCGCCATGGAGGCGAGGATTAGTGATTTAGAAGTAGCTAAAACACTGCCAACAGCGGATGGACTTTAGCCGCTAGTTAGCTAGCCATGTCTTAAAGCACCTCTTCCTGAGGGCGTTTCAGTGTTATAACTTCACCTTTATCGTTAGTTTTTAAGCCAAAATGCGTCCGTTCTCCCTTTTCTGTCTACACACTGTGTCTGCTTGTAAGTACTCTGTGATGTTGCGCTGCCGAACATGCTCGTCTGCTCATAAACCAGCAATGACACGACGTGACCGTACAACCCTAGTACAACATGAGTATTACAATGCATTAAAAATACATAAATTACATACGCACAGTTAATTCCAGACATGTCTACAAAAACGTCAGTAGGTGATCGAATCACGTTGCGAACCCTCCTCACCCTCCATTACGTCTCTGCCAGGTGTCTTTTAAGTGGGAGCATGGTTATTATTGTTGTTTGATTGCAGAGTGATTAACGCAGTTGTACACATTCACAGTACATGACAAGAGTGCAAGAATGTTAATTAAAACATCGCCTGTGCAGTCAATAACATTTACATGATGGAGTGAACCTGGAATTAATTTTCTATTTACAAAAAAAATTCATTTAAGTGCGTGTACATATCACTTCTAGTCAGCTTCTCTTAGAAAAGAATGTTCCCTCGATTATTGTGGCGTTACGTCCCAGGCCCAGCCGTTGTATTTTAATTTCTGCCAAGTAAGATTTATATTTTAATTTCTGTATTTATCTTAAGGTTTTATAAATACTTTTTCCCACCTGTTACTCACCTGTTCACACTCTTATAAACACTTCTTATGATCTTTTAATTATCTTCAAAACAGTGCCTTGTCCAGACTTTTTTTTTCCAGGGGTGGCACTTATAAAACTGTCAGTCTACCACCAGGGGAAGCTGTAGTTACTATACTACAAACCCCGTTTCCATATGAGTTGGGAAGTTGTTAGATGTAAATATAAACGGAATACAATGATTTGCAAATCCTTTTCAACCCATATTCAATTGAATGCACTACAAAGACAACATATTTGATGTTCAAACTTATAAACTTTTTTTTTTTTTTGCAAATAATAATTAATTTAGAATTTCATGGCTGCAACACGTGCCAAAGTAGTTGGGAAAGGGCATGTTCACCACCGTGTTACATGGCCTTTCCTTTTAACAACACTCAGTAAACATCTGGGAACTGAGGAGACCAATTTTTGAAGCTTCTCAGGTGGAATTATTTCCCATTCTTGCTTGATGTACAGCTTAAGTTGTTCAACAGTCCGGGGTCTCCGTTGTGGTATTTTAGGCTTCATATTGCGTCACACATTTTCAATGGGAGACAGGTCTGGACTACAGACAGGCCAGTCTAGTACCCCCACTCTTTTACTACGAAGCCACACTGTTGTAACATGTGGCTTGACATTGTGTTGCTGAAATAAGCAGGGTATGATAATGTTGCTTGGATGGCAGCATATGTTGCTCCAAAACCTGTATGTACCTTTCAGCATTAATGGCGCCTTCACAGATGTGTAAGTTACCCATGCCTTGGGCACTAATACACCCCCATACCATCACAGATGCTGGCTTTTGAACGTCCACAGTTTCCAAAAATAATTTGAAATGTGGACTCGTCAGACCACAGAACACTTTTCCACTTTGCATCAGTTCACCTCAAATGAGCTTGGGCCCAGCGAAGCCGGCGGCGTTTCTGGGTGTTGTTGATAAATGGCTTTCGCTTTGCATAGTAGAGTTTTAACTTGCACTTACAGATGTAGCGACAAACTGTAGTTACTGACAGTGGTTTTCTGAAGTGTTCCTGAACCCATGTGGTGATATCCTTTACACACTTATGTCAGTTTCTGATGCAGCACTGCCTGAGGGATCGAAGGTCACAGGCTTAGCTGCTTACGTGCAGTGATTTCTTCAGATTCTATGAACCTTTTGATGATATTATGGACCGTAGATGGTGAAATCCCTACATTCCTTGCAATAATTGGTTGAGAAAAGTTGTTCTTAAACAATTTGCTCATGCATTTGTTGACAAAGTGGTGACCCTTGCCCCATCCTTGTTTGTGAATGACTGAGCACTTCATGGAAGCTGCTTTTACACCCAATCATGGCACCCACCTGTTCCCAATTAGCCTGTTCACCTGTGGGATATTCCAAATAAGTGTTTGATGAGCATTCCTTAACTTTCTCAGTTTTTTTTGCCACTTGTGCCAGCTTTTTTGAAACATATTGCAGGCATCAAATTCCAAATGAGCTAATATTTGCAAAAAAATAACAAAGTTTTCCAGTTCGAATGTTAAATATCTTGTCTTTGCTTTCTATTCAATTGAATATAGGTTGAAAATGATTTGCAAATCATTTTATTCTGTTTTTATTTACGATTTACACAACGTGCCAACTTCACTGGTTTTGGGGTTTGTAACTTAGACAATGATGTACAGAACAGGGGAGATTTGCTTCATTTTTTATTTTAAGCGTTTTTTTTCCCTCGACACAATCTCTATCATCTAGTTGTTGATTTCTGTTAAAAAGAGAATAAATACCCTAGAGAATCCGTTGCCTTATGAGAAGGTAGACTTCAAACAATGTCCGTGAGCTGACGCTGCCGGGACGCGAAATTACGTCATGTGGATTGAGAGATAGATGCATAGACCACTGCGTCACCAGACTATTGCTCTGACGTCATTAGAAATTAACCCCAAGCAGTTCCAAATAAATTTTCTATGAACCTTTAAATTTAAGATTAAAGATTAAAGTACCAATGATTGTCACACACACACTAGATGTGGTGAAATTTGTCCTCTGCATTTGTCCCATCCCCTTGGGGAGCAGTGGGCAGCAGCGGCGCCGCGCCCGGGAATCATTTTGGTGATTTAACCCCCAACTCCAACCCTTTGTTGCTGAGTGCCAAGCAGGAAGGTTATGGGTCCCATTTTTATAGTCTTTGGTATGACTCGGCTGGGATTTGAACTCCAACCTACCGATCTCAGGGCGGACACTCTAACCACTAGTCTTAGCAACTCTGACTTTCCCACTTACACACCTGATGTCATCTCTCACTCTGATGCAACTTTGACTGTCAATACTGTCCCACTTACACATCTGATGTCAGCAGGCTCACCACCCAGGAAGGCGCAATATCTGATCCACTCAAGAGGTACTTCAAAATACTGCAAAATCTGGAACTTTTTACATGCTGACTCTTTAGATGTAAAAAACAAAAACATGGCAGGCGCAATATACATCATTTGTGTGAGTCAAATGTGTAGTAAACTCTTGTACATTCATTTGATCTGCTGCTTCTCCTGCCAACATGGCAACCAAACACAACAAGTCACGTGACTAGCCTGCCAGTTTGATGGCCAGTTGCATCAGATGTGAGAGATGACATCAGACGTGTAAGTGGGACAGTCTTAGTTGCTAAGAATTGAAGGTTCATAGAAAATTCCATCGGAACTGCTGGAGGTCATTTTTGACAATTTCTTAAAATTAATGAAAACATTTATAAAAATGCAAATGGACTCATGTCACAAACATGTTATGAGGAATACCTGGAATATGAATAAATTGCAATTTTTCCATATTAAGATTTTGAAAAATATAACCTTTGGGGTCATTTTTAACCCCACGTGTGCATCTAAGGGTTAAATTATGTATGTTATTTTGTTTCAATATTGCGTTGCTCAGGAGCGGTAATTAGCTTGGATTAAGTTTGCTGCGTTGGATTTGAGGGGGGCCACCCTAAGCCACCCCCTAGACCTGCCAACAGGACATAAAAGTCCTTAGGTTTATGACTGGCAGTCCTAAATAAGTCCTGAATAAAAATATCAAACATGTAATGTTATTTTCTATCATTTCTATCATTTTGAAGGCGTTTTGATAAGATAATGTCACAGGTACAAGTGTTGTGCAAATGTATATGTGTACCGTATTTTCCGGACTATAGAGCACACCGAGATATAAGCCGCACCCACTACGTTTTAAAAGAAATCAATATGTTTCCATATATTAGCCGCACCGGACTATAAGGCGCATATATCTACTTTGTGGGGGACGGCGTGGCGAAGTTGGGAGAGTGGCCGTGCCAGCAATCTGAGGGTTACTGGTTCAATCCCCAACCTTCTACCATCCTAGTCACGTCCGTTGTGTCCTTGGGCAAGACACTTCACCCTTGCTCCTGATGGGTCCTGGTTTGCGCCTTGCATGGCAGCTCCCGCCATCAGTGTGTGAATGTGTGTGTGAATGGGTGAAAGTGGAAATACTGTCAAAGCGCTTTGGGCTCCTTAAAAAGGGGTAGAAAAGCGCTATACAAGTACAACCAATATCATTATTATTACCATTATCATTATCATTTGTCAAATGAGTTATTTACACGGAAAGAGTCTGTCAATTTTACATACATTAATTGTTTCCAAACGGTGCCTGTACCACGGCAGTAAAACGGCTGATCAAACAAAACAGAAGTCATCGTCATGACCCCGCTAGCTGCGGAAGCTAGCTCTCCAATCAGCTAAACAGAATCAATAACTCCACGGTCAATCAATCAATCAATCAATGTTTATTTGTATAGCCCTAAATCACAAGTGTCTCAAAGAGCTGCACAAGCCACAACGACATCCGCGGTACAGAGCCCACATAAGGGCAAGGAAAAACTCACAACCCCAATGGGACGTCGATGTGAATGACTATGAGAAACCTTGGAGAGGACCGGATGCAATGGACGTCGAGTGGGTCTGACATAATATTGTGAAAGTCCAGTCCATAGTAGATCTAACATAATAGTGAAAGTCCAGTCCATAGTGGGGCGGAGATGTTTTGGTGAATATACACAACTGAAACAATACAAAAAAAAAGGCCATTGTGAATTAATAATACTAACACAGACACTCGTCAACGTGCTATCGTATTAGCTAATGCTAACAATGCTAGCATGTACAAATATACATGAAAACACTCCTAGAGACATCACACATGAGACGGTTTAGTAAGTAACAATAGTTTTAGTTATATTGTAAAACGTACGCACGTTGCTTCGAGTGATGAATGAATAATTCACACGAGTAAAAACGTTATGGTTGGCTAGAATACTGAATGGTTGAAAAAAATAAAAAATAAATAGCATTGCTGGTAAATGGAAGGACACTGTAGCACCTGCAGTGAGCAAACTCATCCAAAAGATGGGGCATTATAGAACAAACAATAAAACTGCTTCCCAGTGTTTTTGCCTGTTTTATTGTATAAATATAGCATATAAATTAAAATTTAAACTGGAGTATATAAATTCTTAAATGTGCTTGCCGTTGAATGTCGGTCTAGCCTATGACGTACTGATAATGATGACTTAAAGGTGCCATATGTAGTAATGTGGCCAGAAATGGTACTGCATTCATGGTCAAAATTCTGTAGTCCCCTCCCACTCTCCAGGACTGAGGTTGCCAGATACGCAATCCTACTCCAAGGAACTTCAAATGGCAATCGACGAGTCCTACGCTGTAGGTTTCTCTTGTTTATGCTTCTTGCAAGATGGTTTACTAAGTAATTATGCCACATTTTACTGATGTCGATGAGCCAAATGTATTTGTAAAGTTACGCAGCAATATTTTCGTCTGGAGTCGGGACAGATTGTTGTCATTACCCTGCTAAAATGTCTAGTTTGACCACACGGACCACCATTAAAATAATTATATATAAAAATATATTATATATCGCATAGGCCTATTTTGATGGCAAGCCAAGGCCAACAGTAAAATTACCGCCACATTTCGTTCAGCATATATCCATGTTGCATCCAACCTGACGCACTGCCTTCTCTTCCATGTACGCACATCACCATCTTTCAGTGCAGAGTGCAATTCTATGAGCCAACCCACGTTACGCATAAACCACGTTACGCATGAATCCTATAGCCTACTACCATGTCAATACACAAAGTAGAAAATCATTACATGTAATGCATTATATTGTGCCAAGCAAATACCACCCCATATGTGTACCAGAAACCGCAATTAGTCGTGCTAATGTTGGAACGCATTTCCTCAGCATATCAGCATATTGAGAAGGAAATAGGCACTGACACTACCCATATACACATAGCTTTTATTTGTCGAAAATATATGTTGCCCTGTCAGTTGGATGACACATCGACATACAGGCTAACGGGCATATATTTCCCCCGTTAACCTATATGTCGATGTGTTATTTACCGGGCTAGCATGCTAAGCATTCATTGCACGAACATACTAGCTTTGTTAGACAAGATCACAGACTGTATTGGACAATATAGTTTACATACGAAATGTCCATTTCCATTTATTACAAGTAATAAGAAAATGCAAATGTCTTACTTACCTATCAAGGAGCAAATTAGCAAGTTTGGTGTCAGATGAAAAAATATTCTCCACCTTCTATTGTCTCCATCTTTCAAAGGCATCCCCGATACAAATGCTTGTTTGGTTCCTGGCTTTGTCATGACTAAGTTGAGAATCGTAGCGACGCCTTTTAGGTTTCCTAAGGTCTGACATGTTTAGTAACTTTACCAGTGGCAGTAGCTCGACAAAGATGGCGGTGCGTAACTGGCAACCTGGATGTGATACACTCACAGACTCTCTAATTGGTCAAACGGTGGAGGGCGGAGCATCGAAATGAAAACAATAACAAGATTTCGGGGCTGTAAATCTAATTTTGAAATGAGCTGATCTACCATTATCAGTTATAAAGGTATTTGAAAAGAACATGATTTATTAATGCCTTTTGACATATCAGGGCCATTTAATGGCAACAAATGGCCTTGATTGCAGTAACTTAATTAACACCCTCTTCACAGTGTGGTTATAAGAAAGAGCTGCTGTCATCCTTGTATTTCCTTCTCCTCCTTTTCCTCCGGTTCCTGTTGGGAACCGAAGAATTTTAAATGTTTAACCGACATTTCACAAAAACACAACACAGCAACACTGCTAACGGAGGAGACTGATTGAACTCTATGCTCTTGTTGGTCGCCATCAGCCAATAGTGTGCTGGGTATGATCTCATGGCAATTAAAAATAATATAAAAAAAAATCAACATGCACGACCGCGTCCTCAACATTATCCTTACTTTGACCCTCATTTGTGGCGAGTGAGTGTTTGTTTGTCAGCCACAAGCACATTTTTAAATATTCTCTCTCATTCGAAAAAAATGTAAATACAAGAACATGTTAAGAATTGCTTGGCACAACACCGACAGAGTAAATTGGAGGACCCAAAGGAAGACAACTCCTAACAAGCGCAGAGACATTTATTAGTAGTTTTATAAACACTCACAGTCCCTGCAGTGAAATGGTCCTGTGAGGATATTTTACTGGCAATTCCTCCTGAGGTTAAAATGGTGCAACCCGTCTGGCTTTCTAGTTTATTTATCAGACCGGTGCTGTCACGGAGTGGAAAGTGGAGACGTTCACACGAGCTCTCAGAAGCAAAGAGAACATGGCGAGACATTGGTCTTATACTTTCACCACACTAGCTTTAAATATTCATTAGACCCCAACGGATTCTACTTAGTAGTGCAGCTATGAGAGTGCTACGTGTGTGTGAGTGTGTGTGTGTGCATGTGTGTGTGAGGGAAAAAGGTCAGAAATTGGGCCACAGTGGGCGAGGAGTGTGATAACTGAAGAAGATTTAATCATAATCCTTATTAGTACATGTGGATATTCCACCAGCTCTCAGGTGACATCGTAATTAGAGCATAATCTGACCGCAGACGTTTGCTGGTATTCCACAGCGTTTTCACTGCAAAAAGTCAGTGTTCGAAAACAAGAAAACAAAATACAAAAATTAGAGGTATTTTATTTGAATCAAGCAAAATTATCTGCCAATAGAACAAGAAAATTTGGCTTGTCAAGACTTTCCAAAACAAGTAAAATTAGCTAACCTCAATGAACCCAAAAATACCTTAAAATAAGTATATTCTCACTAATAACAAGTGCACTTTTCTTGGTAGAAAAACAAATGAGACCTTTTTGCTCAATATGTTGAAAAATATTCTTAAATTAAGTAGATGCTAGTGCCATTATCTTGACATAATGATATGCGCTCGGCATCATGATTTTTTTTTTTCATGCTTTAAAGGCATGGCGTAGTGGGTAGAGCGCCCATGTCAGAAACCTGAGGGTTGCAGGTTCGCTCCCCGCCTCTTACCATGCCGTTGTGTCCTTGGGCAGGACACTTCACCCTTGCCCCCGGTGCCACTCACACCGGTGAATGAATGTTGAATGAATGACAGGTGGTGGTCGGAGGGGCCGTAGGCGCAAATTGGCAGCCACGCTTCCGTCAGTCTACCCCAGGGCAGCTGTGGCTACGAAAGTAGTTTACCACCACCAGGTGTGAATGAATGATGGGTTTTTAACATGTAAAGCGACTTTGGGTACTTAGAAAAGCGCTATATAAATCCCAGGTATTATTATTATTATTATTAAAGGCCTACTGAAATGAATTTTTTTTTATTTGAACGGGGATAGCAGATCCATTCTATGTGTCATACTTGATCATTTCGCGATATTGCCATATTTTTGCTGAAAGGATTTAGTAGAGAACAACGACGATAAAGTTCGCAACTTTTGGTCGCTGATAAAAAAAAGCCTTGCCTATACCGGAAGCAGCGTGACGTCACAGGAGGAAGGACTCCTCACATTTCCCCATTGTTTACAATGCAGCGAGAGATATTCGGACCGAGAAAGCGACGATTACCCCATTAATTTGAGCAAAGATGAAAGATTTGTGGATGAGGAAGGTAAGAGTGAAGGACTAGAGAGGCAGTGCAGGACGTATCTTTTTTCGCTCTGACCGTAACTTAGGTACAAGGGTTCATTGGATTCCACGCTTTCTCCTTTTTCTATTGTGGATCACGGATTTTGTATTTTAAACCACCTCGGATACTATATCCTCTTGAAAATGAGAGTCGAGAACGCGAAATGGACATTCACAGTGACTTTTATCTCCACGACAATACATCGGCGAAGCTCTTTAGCTACTGAGCTAATGTGATAGCATCGGGCTCAAATGCAGATAGAAACAAAATAAATAAACCCCTGACTGGAAGGATAGACAGAAGATCAACAATACTATTAAACCATGGACATGTAAATACACGGTTAATAATTTCCAGCTTGGCGAAGCTTAACAATGCTGTTGCTAACGACGCCATTGAAGCTAACTTAGCTACGGGACGGCGGCGGGCGTTGTAGCTTTCGACGACACCCCGGCCGCCATCAGAGTCGGCAAGAAACATATATTTCCCCAAAGTTACGTACGTGACATGCACATAGCGACACGCACGTACGGGCAAGCGATCAAATGTTTGGAAGCCAAAGCTGTACTCACGGTAGCGCATCTGCTATCCATCTCAAAGTCCTCCTGGTTGTGTTGCTGTAGCCCGCCGCTAATACACCGATCGCACCTACAGCTTTCTTTGCAGTCTCCATTGTTCATTAAACAAATTGCAAAAGATTCACCAACACAGATGTCCAGAATACTGTGGAAATTTGGCATGAAAACAGAGCTTTTTTGTATTGGATTCAATGGGTCCGAATACTTCTGTATCAACCATTGACGTCACGCGCATACGTCATCATATCTAGACGTTTTCAACCGGAAGTGTGGCGGGAAATTTACAATTGCACTTTATAAGTTAACCCGGCCGTATTGGCATGTGTTGCAGTGTTAAGATTTCATCATTGATATATAAACTATCAGACAGCGTGGTCGGTAGTAGTGGGTTTCAGTAGGCCTTTAAGTAAGAAATTATTACTTTAAAAAAGTAGTTTTATACTTATGAATGTTGATGACACAGCTTTGCATCAGTTGATATTTGTCACGACCGGGCCGCAGCTTGCTACGCGGTTGTTCTCCCAAGATGCAAAAAGGACGGCTCCGTACGAAGGCGTAAAGGTAGGATTTGATTTATTAACATAAATCACCCAACTACCAAAAACACAGGCAAAGAACAAAAAAGACAAGCGTGCCTAACACACGTGAAGCTAAGACTTAGCCAGAAGCTATGGCATGGAAAAAGAAAACTTACTTGGTCAGAACGTGACGCAAACAATGAAGCCAGGCCGACTGACTAGCAAAGACAAGCTTAAATAATGCCTCTGATTATTGCTCGGGAAGCAGGTGAGCACTAATCAGAGACAGGTGAACACAATGAGTCGCCATGGTGACAAAACAAACAAGAACTAAAGAAGTCCAAAACTAACAGAACATAACTAAACAAAACATGATCTAGATCACAGATCATGACAATATTCTAGTTTCAAGCATGTTTTACTCAATATAGGTCATAAAATCTCAGCAACAAGCTGTAATATCTTACTGAAGTCATTTAGGAGCAAAACCTTTAAAACAAGTAAAACACTCTAACATCAAATCTGCTTAGTGAGAAGAATTATCTTATCAGACAGAAAATTAGCAAATATCACCCTTATTTGAGATATTTAATCTTACTTAGATTTCAGTTTTTGCAGTGTTTCATGGAAAATAACCGCAACTGGATGAATTTGCTGGAGGTTAAAAGGAAATGTTGTATTGATTGTACAGGCAACTTGTTTGCATATGTGAAGAGAACTCAACCGCTGTTAAGTCAAACTAAACCTGACTGATGTTATTGTATTTTTCCTGACTATAGAGCGCATAAGTCGCACCTAATATTTTTTCCCATATGTTAGCTGCACCGGACTATAAGCCGCAGATATACACATACGTTGTGAAATTAGTTATTTCCACAGAAAGATTCTGTAAATGTTTATTTACCGTATTTTTCTAACTATAAGTCGCAGTTTTTTTCATAGACTGACTTATACTCAGGAGCGACTTATGTGTGAAATTATTAACACATTACCGTAAAATATCAAATAATATTATTTAGATCATTCACGTAAGAGACTAGACGTATAAGATTTCCTCGGATTTAGCGATTAGGAGTGACAGATTGTTTGGTAAACGTATAGCATGTTCTATATGTTATAGTTATTTGAATGACTCTTACCATAATATGTTACGTTTACATACCAGGCACGTTCTCAGTTGGTTATTTATGCCTCATATAACGTACACTTATTCAGCCTGTTGTTCACTATTCTTCATTTATTTTAAATTGCCTTTCAAATGTCTATTCTTGGTGTTGGGTTTTATCAAATACATTTCCCCAAAAAATGCGACTTATACTCCAGTGCGACTTATATATGTTCTTTTCCTTCTTTATTATGCATTTTCGGCCGGTGCGACTTATACTCCGGAGCGACTTATACTCCGAAAAATACGGTACATACCTTAATTGTTTCCAAACAGTGCCTGTAACATGGCAGTAAAACGGCTGATCAAACAAAACAGAAGTCATCGTCACAGACCCACTAGCTGCGGAAGTTAGCTCTCCAATCAGCTAAACCAGACTCAATCAGTCCACAGTGACATCTTGGTGAATTTACTTATATGAAACTGAAACATTACAAAAAGAATGTCGTTGTAAGTTAGTAATACTAACATAGACACTCGTGTGTTAGCATAGTAGCAAATCCCTCCTTTTTGGGACCACCCTCATTTTGATAGATTTCACCACCAGGGGTGCAAATGAGACATTCTCTACTAGATGCAATGGTTTTCCGTATTAGGACCATGATTTATGTCCTAACTTGTTCACCGGTCCTCATACGGAAGGTACTTTTCCTTGTTGATGTCTCAGGAAGGGTAGAAATACAAGAACACACACTCTCTCACACACACACACACACACACACACACACACACACACACACACACACACACACACACACACACACACACACACACACACACACACACACGCACATCCAAGCAGGGGCGGGAGGATAGAGGGCAGACTCAAAGAAGTTGTTATATCAGAAGACTAAAGATCACAGCATGAAAAATAAACATTTTAGATCAAGAGAACTTTTCGCAGTTAGTGCTTGGGGCTTTGCTACTAGAGAAGCTTTAAGCTCCACATCTTTGCTGCTGGGTACTGTAGACCAAATTTAAGCGTGGGATGTTTTGGAGCTATAACTTTATCAAGTACGGCTATAAAAACATCTGTTGGATTCTGGTTTGGCTAGTGTAGACTGCATCACACATCATTTAAACCTGAAAGCTTTGGCAGACTTGTAATATAAAGCACAATATGAAGTGTATACATTACTGGATATCAAACATAAGGGGATGATGGATTAATAGGGATGGGAATTTAGAAGACGTATTGGTTCTGATTCCGCTTATCGATTCCTATTTGGAGGGGGAAAAAAAAAAAAAAAAATAGTGGATTAGCATCAATTTAGTTTAGAGGTAACATGACCTTACAAAGCCTACAGTGAAGTCTTTGGAGGCACAACATTTTTGAAACTTTTTTGAAAATAAACGTAATAATTATTCTTCTGTAGAATTTAACAAAATAAATCATGTGAAAATTACGCAAAAATTTAACATTTAGTAACATGTAACATTAGCTTATTACATGCAAATTGAGGTATGTCAAGCCTTTATTTATTATAATTCTGATGGTTGTGGCTTCCAGTTTATGAAAAGCTTGAATTGAAAATTGCCGAAAATTTGGGGGTTTAAAAAAACTCTAAACCATGATCATCAAAAATATAACAAATAAAGGCTTGACATATCTCACTTTGCATGTAACGAGTTAATATCACATGTTAGTCTCACATTTGAAGTTGAATTGCTGACATGAATGGACATTTACACAATATTCTGTTTTTTTTATTTTCACCTACTGAATTTTCCGGACCATAGGGCGCACTGCCGATGAGCGGGTCTAGTCAGGTCTATTTTCATACAAAAGGCGCACCGGATTATAGGGCGCATTAAAAAGGTCATATTATTTTGTTTTTGTAAATGGAAAACACTTCCTTGTGGTCTACATAACATGTAATGGTGGTTCTTTGGTCAAAATGTTGCATAGATTATGTTTTACAGATCATCTTTAAGCTGCTTTCTGACAGTCGCTTCCGGATGCACCGTTTTGTGGGCGGTCTTATTTACGAGGCTCACCTTCGACAGCGTCTTTTCTCCGTCATCTTTGTTGTAGCGGTGTAGCGTGCAAGGACGGGAGTGGAAGAAGTGTCAAAAGATGGCGCTAACTTTTTTTAATGACATTCAGACTTTACTTCAATCAATAACGGAGCAGCATCTCCTCATCCGTGGCTCACTAGTGCGACAACAACGCCGGAAATGTGTCCCGTGGAAAACCGTCCGACCGGAACTCTTTAATAGCTAAAGTTCCTTGAGTGAATAATTTATACTCGCTACACCGGTATGTTTTAGCGCTTTCATGGCGAGTTTACCGAAAGATATAAATAAGAACTTTACACTACTGGTACTTCATATTAGAAATGGCAACAGCGTATGATGAATGTCCCATGACAAGAAGATAGAGAAAAATAAATAGCTTATCCACTACAAAGGCGGACGCGCGCAAATTTTCAGAATTTATGCAGATCCCAAATACAGATCAGCAGGTACCAGAAGGTAAGAAAAGTTGCTTTTGCATTATATTGCGAAACAAATCGCTATATAATATGTCTTACCGTATACCGTATTTTTCGGAGTATAAGTCGCTCCGGAGTATAAGTCGCTCCGGAGTATAAGTCGCACCGGCCGAAAATGCATAATAAAGAAGGAAAAAAACATATATAAGTCGCACTGGAGTATAGGTCGCATTTTTTGGGGAAATGTATTTGATAAAACCCAACACCAAGAATAGACATTTGAAAGGCAATTTAAAATAAATAAAGAATAGTGAACAACAGGCTGAATAAGTGTACGTTATATGAGGCATAAATAACCAACTGAGAACGTGCCTGGTATGTTAACGTAACATATTATGGTAAGAGTCATTCAAATAACTATAACATATAGAACATGCTATACGTTTACCAAACAATCTGTCACTCCTAATCGCTAAATCCCATGAAATCTTATACGTCTAGTCTCTTACGTGAATGAGCTAAATAATATTATTTGATATTTTACGGTAATGTGTTAATAATTTCACACGTAAGTCGCTCCTGAGTATAAGTCGCACCCCCGGCCAAACTTGAAAAAAACTGCGACTTATAGTCCGAAAAATACGGTACACACACTATAATAATACTTGTATGTTGAAGCACAGTACAATCCATCAAGCGGTGCAGCTTTATAGCTTACCAAAGTCGTACTAAAACATTTTGATAGATTTTTGAGTACAGTGTGTAGTGTTCTGTATTTTCAATGGAACATATAGAATTTTGGTGTTGTTTACGTGAGTGATATTGCAGTCTACATGTATCTCTTATGTGTGACTGCCATCTACTGGTCACACGTATCATTTCACCATGTACCAAATACACTGCAAAAAGTCAGTGTTCAAAAACAAGAAAAAAAAATACAAAAATTAGGGGCATTTTACTTGAACTAAGCAAAATGATCTGCCAATAGAACAAGAAAATGTGGTTTGTCAAGACTTTCCAAAACAAGTAAAATTAGCTAACCTCAATGAACCCAAAAATACCTTAAAATAAGTATTTTCTCACTAATAACAAGTGCACTTTTCTTGATAGAAAAAACAAATATGAAACCTTTTTTCTCAATATGTTGAAAAATATACTTAAATTAAGTAAATGCTAGTGCCATTATCTTGACATAATGATATGCGCTCTGCATTACATTTCTTGCATTTTCCCATCGATAAAATGACATCATCGCGCCAAGTGCGTGCTCTTTCAGTCAATTAGTGCGCAAGGAATATATATATATATATATATATATATATATATATATATATATATATATATATATATATATATATATATATATATATATATATATATATATATATATATATATATATATATATATATTTACAGCCCGGCCCCGGACCAAAATGTTTTTAATTGTAATTTTGAAGAATTTATCTGAATGTGCATGAACTATTTCTGTTCAAAAATGTTTGAAATGTTAAATGTTTAAATATTAACTGTCAGTTTACTGTACTGTGCCAACCGTACTACTATATGACTACATATTTTCTATTGTTTCATTGAAAATAAAACAGCAAAGTCCATTTGGCTGTCATCTGTTTTAATTATGAGACAAAATTGGGTCAAAGTCCTGATTTTTTATTTCATGCTTGAAATAAGAAATGATTACTTTGAAAAAGTAGTTTTATACTTGTGAGTGTTGATGACACAGCTTTGCAACAGTTGATATTCTAGTTTCAAGCATGTTTTACTCAATATAGGTCATAAAATCTCAGCAACAAGCTGTAATATCTTACTGAGATCATTTAGGACCAAAACCCTTAAAACAAGTAAAACACTCTAACATAAAATCTGCTTAGTGAGAAGAAGTATCTTATGAGACAGACAATAAGCAAATATCCCCCTTATTTGAGATATTTAATCTTACTTGGATTTCAGTTTTTGCAGTGTAATAGCTTCGAGGTCAGTAAGCACAACCAAAATGATTCCGCACATTAGGTTATAAGGCGCACTGTCGAGTTTTGAGAAAATCAAAGGATTTTAAGTGCGCCTTATAGTCCGAAAAATACGGTATATAATGGAAATGACTGAGTGAAAATATTGTTGCAGGAAAACATGCAACTTTTCTCTGACTACAATTAGAACATTCATTTACCGAATATTAGGAGTGTCTACTGCAACGAATATATGCAAGCTTTTAACCACAAACTTAGTCGCTGCTCGCTGACATTCGTCTAGCGGCAGACGTGAACTGGGGCGAGTAATGCCCGCCTCGGAGGCCTGCAGTCAGAATGTGTTTCTCGCCATGCTCATCTAAATGAAAATGCATTCATTTCAATGTAACAAATAACAGCGCTAACAAGATAGGCGACGTTAGTGCCTGTTGTTTTCACATGACGTGCTAGCATTTCTGCTGCTGCGATGAGAGAAGAGCGATTAAAAACGCAACTTTTGTTTATAATTATTACATGCTGTGTGTTCAAATGTTTCAGCATATTGCTCGTTTGTCCTCCTCTTGATGAAATGGCAGCCTTATAATTATTACAAGTAGGGCTGTTGCAATCTTTTATTGTAAACTGTCGCCAACTTTAGAGCGTTGCGTAACACTGCAAAAACTGAAATCTAAATAAGATTAAATATCTCAAATAAAGGTGAAATTTGCTTATTTTCTGTCTGATAAGATCATTCTTCTCACTAAGCAGATTTTTTGTTAGAGTGTTTTACTTGTTTCAAGGGTTTTGGTCCTAAATGATCTCAGTAAGATATTACAGCTTGTTGCTGAGATGAAAAACATGCTTGAAACTAGAATACCGACTGTTGCAAAGCTGTGTCATCAACACTCACAAGTATAAAACTACTTTTTTAAAGTAATAATTTCTTATTTCAAGCATGAAAAAAAAATCATGACTTTGACACAATAGTGTCTCATATTAAAACAGACGACAGCCAAATGGACGTTGCTGTTTTATTTTCAATGAAACAATAGAAAATACGTACTCATAGTAGTACAGTTGTTATTAGTGAGAATATACTTATTTTAAGGTATTTTTGGGTTCATTGAGTTTAGCTAATTTGACTTGTTTTGGAAAGTCTTGACAATCCAAATTTTCTTGTTCTATTGGTAGATAATTTTGCTTAGTTAAAATAAAATACCCCTAATTTTTGTATTTTTTATTCTTGTTTTTGAACACTGACTTTTTGCAGTGTAATGACGTCAACTGGCAAGCAATTCCAAAAGAAATTGATACACTGGTCAGAACCGATTTTCGATTCCCAGCCCTATGGATTAACTTTCAATTTAATAACAAAGCCAAGACAACAACAAGCTGAACTGTCCTCATTCTCAGCCGCCCTGCTGACACACACACAGACACCATCACTAGCCCTGTGGTGCACTCACAGTTTGAAATCACAAATTCCCTAACTTAAACAACCAGGTCGCTATAATAATTAGGAATAAACAAATAAAATCCACTTTACCTTGTTGGTTGATCTTCTTTGCCTGCAGTGGAAGGGTGGGGGAGAGGGAGAGGAGGCTGTGTCGACAACGCTGTTGATACTTTTTGAGTGTTTTAAACATCATGTATGTTGCTTTCTTTGGACTCATATTAAGATAACTAGAAAACTGTTGTAAAAAGGCTTAAAAAATCCCCGAAAACACTTAAAAATTACACAAAGTAGCACAGTAGCTAAGGACAGCACTGCAATGCTGACTGACTGAGCATCGAAGATCGATCCGCCCGGCCACAATGGATGTGCTGCCGGGCACAAAATGCGTGGATTAAAAATGCATACAACAAAGCGTATTTGTTGTATGCTGCTACATCTTCTTATTCTCTGGCAGACAAGGTGCCTACGAGGTGTTACGATGCACACCGCTATCTACTGTTAGGTGTTGTGTCGACACGCTACTTTCAAAGGCAGTCCCATAATAATGTGTTCATGAGCCAGGCTGAATTGAGTCGAATAATATTTGGTGCGGAATAATTTGAATTATGAAATACAAAATACCAGCTGTAATAACGCCATCTAGTGTAAGGTGAAAGTATTTGTTGTTTCCTCATCAGGAAGCGAGTTAACAATTTACATTGTCATTGTCATGGCAGTGTTGGGCGAAAGAGTACTTCATTAAAAAAGTTACAAATCCTCAAAGTTTGCACGAGTTGCTGCTAAAGTATTGACGGATTTGGGCTTTTTTTACCAATGCAATCCTTCAAGAACTCCTTCATTCTGCACTCCATCCAGCTGTACAATCACTCGCCATACAGCAATAGATGGTATCTGTCTATTACCTGACACCTTCTATCTTCGCTACCTCTCTTTGTTTATAATGTCTATTCTCTGCTGGACCTACTCTCTATTTTATGCTGCGCTTTTTTTGCTTAAGCTGTTACATATACTGTAATATTGTACATGGTAATTGGGATTTGTTATATATTGTATAAAAATATAATAATATATCGGTATATATTATATGTAAATGTTGCATACACTATATTGCCAATTGTATTTGGCCACCCATCCAAATGATCAGAATCAGGTGTCCTGATCACTTGGCCACAGGTGTATAAAATCAAGCACTTAGGCACGGAGACTGTTTCTACAAACATTTGTGAAAGATGTGATTTCCAGCGTGGAACTGTCATAGGATGCCACCTGTGCCACAAATCCAGTCGTAAATCTTCCTCGCTCCTAAATATTCCAAAGTCAACTGTCGGCTTTATTAGAGGAACATGGAAGAGTTTGGGAACAACAGCAACTCAGCCACCAAGTGGTAGGCCACGTAAACAGATAGAGGGCTCAGCGGAGGAATTATGGTGTGGAGTTGTTTTTCCTGGAGTTGAGCTTAGCCCAGAGGTGTCCAAACTTTTTCCACTGAGGGCCGCACATGGAAAAATTAAAGCCTACGGGGGCCATTTTAATAGTTTTCATTTTCAAATCATAACAAAATATATGGATTTTGGGTTTTTTTACCTTTAGGGCTCCTGGGACCATAAAGGGTCTAAGTCATTAAAATGTTAAAAACAAGTCAAATTATTTTTTTATTTTTTTTATTTAACGCTCACAGTAAATCTCTACAGTATATCAACTTCAGGTTGATATAAAATTTAAAAAAACAAAAAGGTTTTATGCCTTTTCTGTCAAGACAACTTTGTTTATTATAATAAAACTGAAATATGCAGTATTTCCCCCACTGCCCAAAACATTCAGAAAGCAATGTTTGATGTGAAGTAATTAGATTCTTAAAAACATCAATAATGCAAGACACCATTGATATTAATTCATTGTTATTTTTGAATAATCAAAGTGAAAAGATAAATAAAATCCCATTAAATATATTTAGGATACAAAAGGTGCCCCACTCAAAGTGATACATTTGTATTTGTTTTTTTTTTACTTTCAACACTTAAGTTACGAGATCAACTTCAGATATATGTCAGTTTTAGGTTTGAACTATTATTTTGTTTGTTTTATGCTCTTGTCAAAGAAAACGTTGATGTTTTTGTATGGCAACCACACAATATATGCAATATTTTCCACATAAAACATTTTAAAGTGAAATATTTGAAATAATTGGAGCCTTGAATAGGTCAATAATTCATTATAACATTGATTTTTTATTTTTTTTAAGCAGTGGCAAAAAAAGAAAAATAAAGATAGACAAAAGAAAAAAACATGGCAGCTTTGTGTCAACATTGCAACTTTTTCTAGTTAATGTTTATTTTTTATTTTTGCAATAGCATTTCCAGAATGTGTGGCGGGCCGGTAAACAATTAGCTGCGGGCTGCAAATGGCCTCCGGGCCGCACTTTGGACACCCCTGGCTTGGCCCCTTAGTTCCAGTGAAACGAACTTTGAATGCTCCAGGATACCAAAACATTTTGGACAATTCCATGCTCCCAACCTTGTGGGAACAGTTTGGAGCGGGCCCCTTCCTCTTCCAACATGACGGTGCACCAGTGCACAAAGCAAGGTCCATAAAAACATGGATGACAGAGTCTGGTGTGGATTAACTTGACTGGCCTGCACAGAGTCCTGACCTGAACTCCGATAGAACACCTTTTGGGATGAATTAGAACGGAGACTGAGAGCCAGGCCTTCTCTACCAACATCAGTGTGTGACCTCACCAAAGCGCTTTTGGAAGAATGGTGGAAAATTCCTATAAACACACTCCGCAACCTTGTGGACAGCCTTCCCAGAAGAGTTGAAGCTGTAATAGCTGCAAAAGGTGGACAGACATCATATTGAACCCTATGGGTTAGGAATGGGATGGCACTTCAAGTTCATATGTGAGTCAAAGCAGGTGACCAAATACTTTTGGCAATACAGTGTATATGTTATATTTTATATTGCTACTATGGTACATTTTTAGTCTACTTTATACCTGCATTATCCTTTCCATCCTTTGTAACTGAGCTACTGTGTGGAATAAATAATAATAAATAACAATTTCCCTTGTGGCTCAATAAAGTTTCTCTAAGTCTAATTCGTTTTTTTTTTTGTGTTGCGTGTCAACTTTAGGTGTGCCGAGTACCGCCGCAGTGGTCACTGTCATCTGCATCGCCGCCCTGGTGGTAGTGGTTGTGTTAGGCGTCTACCACATCCATTTAACACACCAGCAACAAGTCAAGATGTCCGAGGCCACCAAAGAGGAAGACGGGGCCTGGGACAAGTCGGGTCTCTCAATCACCATCAACCCAATGGAGGTAATGGGGCGAGGGTAGAGAAAATGTAGAATGTGCAGCAAGAAAGAGGAGGTCGAATTTCAGACGCAGGCATCAACTTTTGAAACATAAAAGTCATCTAGATTGTGATCTTCTCAGAATCTGCAGGACACCCAGGCTGCAGATGAGGAGGCCAGCGAGGACGAAGAGGAGGAGGACGACGACGACGACGACGAAGAGGAGGAGGATGACGACGTCACCAGTGCAGAGTCGGACAACAGCGAGGAGGAATTGGACGTGCAACTACCCAGCATGCAATGCAAGAAGGCACACAAACAATAATGTCTAATTGAAACTCCAAGTCAGTCATCTTACACACACACTGATCTGCATAATATTCTGTAATCACCCTGACACACACTGGCTTGTGGCTTTTAGAAAAAAATGAGGTAATATCGCCCCCTGCTGGACTTAATACGTATTAGCCTCACCCTAGTGATTAAAAATAAAATCACAGGGAAACATGTGGAACAGGTGGTTCTCGGGACTGTGAATGATGTCTATATCTACAGGGCATCCGGGAATTCACATTGCTTCAGTTTTACCACATTTTATTCTAAAATGGAATACATTCATTTTTGTCCTCAAAATTCTACAGACAATACCCCTAAACAAATTTTTTTTTTTTTTTTTTTTTTTGCAAATATATTTAAAATGATCACATCCTTTGCTCAATAATATGTACATTGCTGCCTAAGGTGCATCAACAGAGACACCTGTGATAAAAAAAAAAAAAAACGCTTCCCATTTAACCTGATGAATCTTGAGAGGTGCTGCAAAGAGGAATGGGCCAAACTGCCCAAACATAGGTGTGCCGAGCTTGTGACGTCAAATTTAAAAAAAAAACTTGAGGCTGTATTTGCTGCCAAAGTTGCATCAACAAAGTATTGAGCAAAGGCCGGGAATACTTGTGTACATGTGATTGTTTTATTATTACATTTGAAAAAAAAATTAAAGCACCTTTTTACATTTTCATTATGGGGTATTGTCTGTAGAAGATTTAGAACAAACATGAATTGATTCAATTTTGGAATAAGGCTGTAACATTTTTTTGTTTTATTAAATTTGCAAAATAACAAAAAAAAATCCACGTTGTCATGTTGAGAAAATGCTGTGAATACTTATGTACAAGTGATTTTTTTTGCTTTTTATTTTTAGTAAATTTGCAAAATAAAATAAAAAATAATCACATTGTCATTTGGGGTATTGTCTGTAGAATTTTGAGGACAAAAAAATAATGTATTCCATTTCTAAATAAGGCTGCAGCATAAAGTATGGAATAAGCGAAGCGCTGTGAAAACTTTC